>NW_019723313.1:521838-554313 GCF_002891405.2 Cryptotermes secundus | reverse complement strand
AAGGGGGGGGGGGGTTCGATTCCCAATGAGATCATTGAATTTTTCTATTGACTTAATCTTTCCAGCCGCAATATGGCCCTCGGGTCGACTCAGCCTCCAACAGAAATGTAAAGTAAAATAAGTAAAGTAAAGCTATGCCTGTACCAGGCCGTGAAGGCCCGTAGGGTTGTGAGACGTTGAGGGTTCCACATTATCTAGAAAATCGGCTCATAGATGGCGCTAAGGTTGTCAGCCCTACGCGCCGGCCGCGCTTTACTCCCCAGGAAAATTATTTAATTAATTCTTGGTACTCATTTCTGCTAGAGGCTGAGTAAACCCCAGGGCCTAGTGCGGCTGGAAGGATTAGGTCAACTGAAAAAAATCCAATGACCTCATCGGGACTTTAACCCGCGACCTTCCGGCTTATAGCATAGCCCCTCAACCACTACGCTACCGCGTGCCCCCTTCTAACAGAAATGGGTACCAGGAATCTTCGTGTGGGGGTAAAGGGCGGCCGGCACGTAAGGCTGACCTCACGGCCATCTGTGAGCCGATTGTCTAGAGAAAATGTGGGAACCTCGACGTCTCACAACCCTATGGGCCCCCACCGATGGCCGTTTCACGGACGCCATATGTGCGCATGCGACAGCGCTGTATGAAGGCGTGGGTCGAAAGGGGACCTTCAGTATTCAATTTGTACGTGATCAGCAGCACCAGAAAGGAAACTCACCGGCCAGGAAATAGCACGAACACGTAACCTGGCATTGAATTCGACCCGTTGGCTGCGTTGTGGAGGGTTTGTTGGGGTGAGTGGATGGGGCGCTTGAAGAGCAGCGGCCGGCGTCACAATAGCGGGACTGTTAGAGCGTCTATAGTTTGAGTTTCCCCAGAACACACGAACCGAGCTTGTTGTGCTGTCGGTCTGACTCACGCCCTTCCACCCTTCCTCGCGCGGCGGGGGGTGGGGTGGCAGCCACTGTGCTGTGTGCTACCCCTCTCCCTCTAATTGATGTTCCGAGTCAGTCGGCGAGAGCGTAGAGAGAGTCAAGTTCCTCTTTACGGCTGGCAGACGTCAGCAGCGGGAGGGAGGCACACCACGAGAGAAGATAGGTAGGAAAGTGAGAGGACAGACAGAAGAGGGAGAAAGATAATAAAAGGGCCGGAAAGAGAAGTGTCTGGATTGATGGCCGCTCCGTAAGGAACAGCAAAGGAAGTGTATACAAAAGCAGCCGGACAGAAGTGACTCTGTGAGTCACCCGCGTGGAACCCAGTAAAATGAGGCAGGTGGGTGAGGCCCGCGAACTAATACAGACTCTCCCCAGCATTATAATACCTGGCGTTTCAGAAACACACTGTTAGGTTGAGGGATGTGATGCAATGTATCCTGTTGGATGTGTACCAATATTTCGGATGTACTTACTGCCTCCATCTTCAGGGTAGAAATGTGTGTACGTGCCATAGTTCAGTCGATTAGTAGCCGGATTCCCATAGCTTAGGATGGGCTGTGATCCCAGGTTAGGTCAGATGGGATTTGTGGGGGACAAACTGAAAATTTGGGAGAGATTTCTACGAGCACTCCTGTTTCCCCTGCCAATCCTTACGCTATCATTAATCATCCTGTCGTCAGACGCTGTGCAGTTTCGTTACTGACAGCATCGTTAAGCAACCAATTTAAAAAAGACAATTCACATCCCACGCTGGAGGTTCAAGAGGTATCTGTCGTCTTCCGACCTTCCTGGTGATCCTACCAGTAGCTGACGTTCCCGCTAGCATATCTCTCCTGGTAATATTGGAACGCAAATGTCCCCACTACGTTAAGGAGGGGGGGGGGACAAAATTTTACTGAAGCAGTAATTCTTCTCAAAATAATAATAACAGTAGTATAGTTATTCCGGGGCATGCTTAATTAAACACCACGCCATTAAGACGTATTGAGGAGCATAAGTATAGCTCCACCATTCTTAACATCTGCACTAGATGGAGGAAAGTGGTCAGCTTCACGCTCCTGTCGCTTAAAACCTGTTGTATAGATGTGTACAAGGGCCCCAGAGCTAGTTGGATGTTACCGAGAAGAGGAAAACCTGTTGGTCCTGCCTGCAATTGAATCCCTACTCCTCAGTCGTCCAGTCCTTACCCTACCTACCTACCTACCTACCACGGGGCGCTACAGCCCTGGGTGAGCCTTGGCCTCCTCTACAAGCAGTCTCCACAACCAAAGCTTGCTGCCATAGGAATGAACCCACGCATGATGACCCGAGGCTGGTTGTTATGTTTCTCAACAGAATTCTTTTTACAGGATGAGGTTAGCCTCATGCCCAACGCCGAACCGGGAGGACCAGGGTATCTCTCTTAGTCCGGACACTACCCTTTGACCTTTCCTGCATGGCTGACCCTACCGGTAGTTAAGCTACCGCCGGCATAGCTCTCCAGGTAACAGAGGCACGCAAGTCCCACAACAGAGCAACGGCAAAATAGCAGAGACACTTCACGCAAAGCAAATTCGAATCCACAACGGCGTCGCACTGGGTCTCTCGGGCGTCTGTTCGCTGTCACCGAATCCGCGCAATTGAAGGAAGGACAGAATGCAACGAACCGGTTACTTCAAGCGGTGGAAGCTTCAAACCTATTGTCACGTGTATGAGTGACTATAGACGGGGTTTCGATTGGTAATCGGATTTATTGAACTCTTACAGTGCGTCACTGTAAGTAATTATAACCGTTTCACTGATTCACGCACTTTGCGGCTTACTACAGCACGCACTAAGTCTTCTCAGTCTGCTGTCTTCGCACCAGTCATTACCTAGTAGCGGCTTCCAATGGCGGGTATTCCTCTTCCTCTGGGTTCCCGAGCTGTCACCAGTCTCAGCTACTACTTTCTAACGGCAAGAGATCACAATAACTGAACCGCAGCTGTTCTCTAACTTTCTTTTTTAATGCTAGTGGGGTGGGACTAAGTCCCTTGTACTGCGGCCACTTGTAGACTATTGTACCAGCCCCAGATGATAGGTGAGGGTGATTGTGGAGCAATTGGTGGAATGAATATGGCAGGGGAAACCGAAGTACTCGGAGAAAACCTGCCCCAGCGCCACTTTGTCCACCACAAATCCCACTTGACCAGACCCGGGATCGGGAAGCCAGCGACTAACCGCTTGAGCTATCGCGCGACCTGTCCTCTAACTTACTGACTCCACTGACTTGTCCTGCTTATAACATTTCTCCACGAGCGGCACAGAGAACACAATTTCTCTCTTGCTGTGTAATTGTTGTGTTTGTATCTGTTTGTGTTCCCGCGTGATCGCTACTCAGTCGTTGTCTAGCAAAGGCCGTTGCTTGGAGAACAATTACTTAGAAACGGCTGCTGTATAGTTGCTTATTTCGCGGTCGTTGTCTAGCCACACAATATATTTGGGACATGACCTCTACAACTCTTTACCGAAGCACGGGCTGTGTGACTTACTGCCTGGTGGTTTATGGTTTTCACCTCAGTCACTCCAAGCAACTGCCAGGTTAGAATGTCCCGATAGGCCAAGACCAAGTATTCCCCTAACCTTTGCGTCTTGCTCTACATACATATCGTTAACAGTATTTGGTAACTGACCTCATCGATTGATATAGCGTCATTAAGTAGTCTGCAGATGAACCGATCAATTGTGTGATTCCACGCTTACCCTTCTACTTGTAGCTGTAACTTGTTGCTGAAGCAACTCGACCAGTTCGTCAAGTTACCACCTTCCGGGACAACTCAGTGCGTTTTAACATTTAATTGTATCTCAGGTCACATCAGCTCACCTACAGTTCACATCTTCAGCACCCAGAACAGAACAGAATAGAACTCAATGGAGTACAGTACAATACAATGGAGTACAATAGAGTACGAGCATATTACGTACAATACTGTACGTCAGAAAGCGGTAGGGGCCAATATCCCCCTTTCACCATAAGCAGTAATGATCAATTATGCATCCCTGTCATTGTGTCATCAGCAGCAATGCATCGAGAATAAATTGCATCAATTTACTGGTTCGGATCTTCCAACAGTCAGTAGGATTCAGCAGATAGGCTCCGAAGTGGCGGAATCAGAACCCACAGCATAATATACAGGGTGATTCTTTGTAGGACTCAACGGGTTTAAGAATTATAAACCATGCAGTAATTTAAGGATGAGAACGAAACTTGACGAGTACACGCCTCGGAAGATGGGGAGATAATTGGATTACAGAAGATGCAAAGATCGAGATCCCTCGGCCTCGAGACATGTGCCTACAGGACGTTCCATCGACTGAAAGAAGTAGCGCGAACCGGGCAGGCAGGCATCGGGTCAGTGTTGCAAAATACACAGCGTTGCCGAGTTTCATCGTCATGAGTAAATTATTGAGGTACTGATAGTGGTTGATTGGGGCCTCCTCCGAGTGAATCATTCTGTATATAATAATGTATGGTCAGAACTGTGACATCTGCTACAGGTTGTATAAGCAGGTCCTAGTTTGTATACGCATCCCTTTCAGTGACCGTGACCTTATTACTTCGTGTGCCTCCCTTGAGCAGCAGTAACATCCCAGGGGTGTGGAAACTTTATAGCCGAAGCGGCCGGTTTGGGGAGTTGGAAAGATTTTCCCTGACAGAAGAAAAGACAACGCAATGATTTTAACAATTTTCTTTAATACGTGGAATAGTAAAATGCATAATAAATGTCATTATTCGCTACAACAGCGCCGCTTGCAGTTTTTGACAAAGTTCTTAATTTTAAAAATGTCATTATAAATTAAAAATAATACTCTGTGGTATAGTGGTCAGAATTCCTGCTATAGATCCAGAGGTCCCGATTCGATTCCCATCGCTACCAGATTTTCTGATAAGTAATGGGTCTGGAACGGAGTCCACTCAGCCTCGTGAGGATAACTGAGGAGCTATTTCAAGGAAATAGCAGCTCCGGTCTAAAAAACGGAGATTAACGGCCGTGGGGAACCGCTGCGCTGACCACGTGACACCCTCTATCCGCAAAAGTTGACACTAACTTCGCCGACGAGCGGCGGTCGCTCGGTCGGTATAGCTCGCTTGCGGACTACAGGCCACGGAGGTTTTTTCAATTAAAAGCAAACCTTCGCTTCAGCTTGCGGGTCAGATAAATAGCTCTCACGGATTGCATCCGACCTGCTGACCGTAGTTTTTACACCCGAACAGTGGCCGGTTAAGAACTTCAACGTTTCAGTCCTCTAGCAGCTCTTGTCCCTTAGAAGCCACTGGACAGCTTCGTCAGAAATGCTACGAGAATGATGTGAACCCGCACGCAGTGTTTCAGAGCCCTATTCCTGCCCATAATTTGGCTTGTTCATTGCTCGAGGCCCCCTGGGGCCCGACACACTTCAGCTGTGACCACTTGTGTACCATCAGCTTCTTCGGCGGTTTCGCGCATCCCGAGATAGTTTCGAGTTCGTCGGAATGTCCTGTAGTTGATACTGTCGCGTGTTAGAGTGACGCTAGACAATGTTTAGATTGCGTATTGGACTTCTTGACCACTTTAGTACACAACTCATTGCTACATTTAATTATAGCTCCATCGCTGATTTCGACGTTTTATATTTTACTAGAACACACGCTAAGTCTTTTCCAGTCAACAGTGTCTTCACTAATAGTCGCCTGGTAACGGCTGCTAACAGTGAATGTTCCTGTACTTCCTGGATGAAGTCCTCTCTGAACTTTGGCTCCCTTCCAACTGTCCCCTCTCACGGAACAGATCAGAGTAATTTCACTATTGATGGTTTACCGCCAATCAGCTCGTCTTGGTGACAAACCCCTCGGGACTCACGACCACTATTTTTTTCAACTGAACGATTGCAGTCATAGTCCTTTGTAACGTCCACTCTGACGAGAGGATGTGTCTGTCGTTTGCAGTTGCTGCTGGCCCTCGCCAGGGTGGAATGGGGTCCACTCAGCCTCGTGAGGATAATTGAGGAGCTATTTCATGGAAATAGCGGCTCCGGTCTAGAAATCCGAAATTAACGGCCTTACGGATTCGTTGCGCTGACCACGCAACGCTCTCTATCCGTTAAAGTTGGCACTAACTTCGCCGGCAAGCGGCAGTCGCTCGGTCGGTATAGTTCGCTTGCGGACTAAAACCATGGAATTTGTTTGTATCGGCCTCTATCCTCGTGTGGAGGCGGGTTAGCCCTGCGAATCGTAGAAAGGGAGGAGAAGAGAACCCGGTGCCCGGGGGTATAACTGGGCCATCCTGTCACTGGGGGACATAAGTACAAGGACCTGGTCCTCCATGTTGGGAGTTGGGCGGATGGCTGCCAACCTTCCTTTGTGAAAAGAAAAATTGTTGCGAAATCCAAAGAAGTGAAAACCAGATCAAATTTGACATAATATCTTAAGGAACGCTGTGGCTCGAAATGTGCTGTTTTGCCCATGATGATGATGATGATCTGTCTGTGTGCTTTCTGGCCTTCCGTACACGTCCCCCCCTAGGTGATTGAATGGATTTCGACGAAACTTAATTCAGTATCTGTAAGGGATGTGGAGCAAAGTCCCGTATAGATCCACCTTTCATGGTGGACTCTGCAAAATATGAGGCATCTCAAGAACGTGCGAATAATTGTGATATTTATGTATCGGTATGATTTGCCTGGCCTCTCGAACCCAGAACCATTCTCAGAGGATCCCCGAACACACCGTCTGCAAAAGTATCCGTGTCAAGGGGACTACAGAAAGCCTCGCTGGCTCTTGTGGGACCAGATGTGTCGCCCCCTACATCCGAGCATGTTGTACCTACCCGCTGCCCCCCCCCCACGCCATGGTTGGTAAATCGACGGGGGGCTCGCGGCATTTATGGGGAGTCATCTGCCCTAGCTACAAGAAGCGAGATGTACCGGTCTGCGTGCCGTTTTGTAACATCATTGCTGTGTTAAAACCTGTCTCATTGCTAATGGAACTATGAGATTAGCAGAAGCCCAAAAGGCTTAAAAGCTTTTAAATACAGGGTACAGAAGCTTTTTATTTTCGTTATTATTTTGGTGGATTCGTATAATTTTTGCAGGAAATGTGTTGGCTAAAGCCATTTCCGGTAGATCGCGTTGGTGTAGCTGGAAGTGAAAGATGATGATAAAAAATAACTGCACGCTCTCTCGCTTCTAGTGCGCGTGCTTTGCTTTCGAAGTACGTGGTTCGTCGCCCGATAATAATATTATGTAGCAGCAGTTTCCATTTCAACAGCCTGTGCCATTATTGGGATTCTGTATTTCAGCATCCCGTTGCAATTGTTAAAAACACAGTTCTAGTAAAAAAAATCTAACATAAAAAAACAACACAGTTTTATTAAAAAAATATCTGTAACATTAAAAAACACCTGAAGATGGCCGTTTGAGGCCGAAACATGTAGTGTTGAAGTGTAGAATGTAAAAGTGTTGCAATTTTGACGGAAGATAAACAATGGACGCCATTATTGGGAGTTGTAAAGTGAAATAGTTGTAGAAATGCCACTACTTTTCTTTGAATTCTAACGCTCATCCGCTTTCTGTAATTATATTAAAGTAAAAAAAAAAAAGGTAAAGCTATCCCTGTAACAGGCCGTGGCCCATACGGTTGTGAGACGTCGAGGTTCCCACGTTTTCTAAACAATCGGCTCACAGATGACGATGAGATTGTCAGCCTTAGTGCCGGCCGCCCTTTACCCTCAGGAAGATTCCTGATACTCATTTCTGTTAGAGGCTGGGTCCACCCCAGGGCCATAGTGCGGCTGGAAGGATTAAATCAATTAATACGTCTGATGGCCGCATCGGGAATCGAACTCGCGACCTTCCGGCTTGTAGAATAGTACCTCAACCAACAAATTCTAGTGCCACTCAGCCAGGATTCTGAAATTTCTTGATGCTGTTATAGCAATGTCACGTAACTTCGAACAAGGCCAAGAGTAACCTTGAATGCGCAGAAGAAAAATTTTAGACAAGGGGGTGGGTTCGAGGGTGTGAGAAGTGTCAGGCGGCCAGTTGTAGAAACTTCTCACACCCTCGAACCCACCCCCTTGTCTAAAATTTTTCTTCTGCGCATTCAAGGTTACTCTTGGCCTTTTTCGAAGTTACGTGACACTTGCTTTAAGCCGTGAACTAACACGAATTTAGACAGAGCTGCTTCTTTCGTAAGGACCAACATCAGAGAGAATCGCATCTTATGTTTCTTTACTGGAGTCGTCGGGCTGCACTTATGAATGAATGTATAAGGGGTGGGCCTCCTTGGCCCTTGCACCGCATTGTGCCTTGGCTGCACTTAACATTTTCATAAAGCACCAATATGAAATCATACTGACCAACTAGCTAACCGGAACTGTGAGTGGAATATAAGCATGTTATCACGTGATAGAGTGACTATAGACTGGGTATGGATTGGTAATCGGATTTACTGGACACTTTAAGACACAAATCACCGCTACACTTTACAAATAACTACCAGACAAAGAATAGTGTTCTCAGTTTGTTAAACTCTTCATTAGCCGTTGCTTGGTAGTGGCTTTCAACGGCGGACGTACCCTTTCCTCTCGGTTCCCGAACTGTCCTCGGTCTCAGCTACCAGCCTCTCGCATCTCACAACTACCGTTCTCAACTGACTGCCTACAGACTATCTCTCGACTGACTGGTAATCAGAGTCAGAGTCACATTGCGACTGACGGTCGGTCAGTCAGTCAGTCAGTCAGTCAGTCAGTCTTGGTGTCGAGCCCCATTTGGGGCTCATGACCACATATTAATTATTATCGTTTGACAGTTACGGTCTTGTTTCTGTGGGGCGCCTTCTCTGACGAGAGGACGGGTCTGTCTTTTGTATATGCTGCTGGCTCTTGCCAGCGCAGTCTTTCTCGGGTCCGAGTCCCTTGGGACTCGCGACCATATTTTACTGTCTCAGAATTGAGACTTGAGAGATAGAGAGAGAGAGACACTTACGGATCATCTTCAGAGGGAACATCAATACTTATTCGGAAACCACGATCACAATAGGTGTTCTGATTGCTAAATTACATACACACATAATGCCCGGAATACACAATGTACACAATATTCAACTTTTCACAATCACAGCAGCCTTCCCGGTGTTAAAACTTTTAAAGTGTTCAAAAAATTTAGCTTACCTGGACTTAAATATATTTAATAGACACGGGCAAATAGAAATGGAAATATACAGAAAACCCACAACGACAGACATAACAATAAATAATAAATCATGCCACCCTAAAGAACAAAAATTGCCAGCATATAAAAATTGGATACACAGACTTCTTACACTACCCCTTGAGGAAAATGCTAAAAACAAAGAATTAATACTATTATTAATATAACACTAAATAATGGCTATAGGAAGGAAGACATCACGCATCTATATAACAAACTTAAGCAAAAAATTGGTAACCCGGATAATAAAGATGAAAAAGAACAAAATGGGTCACTTCTACGTGTACAAGAAATTACATACGAAAAATCACAAAACTATTCAAAAACACTAACATAAAGATAGCCTTCAAAACAGCCAACACAATAGGTAAACTAATAAATGAAAAACGAGAAATAAACCCCTACGAACAAAGTGGGATATAGGAAATAACATGCCAAAATTGCCAAAAAGTATAAATCGGCCAAACTGGTAGAAATCTAACAAGATACAAAGAACACATAAGAAACATAAGACTACACAAGGACGAATCAGCATTTGCCCAACACATATTAAATAAACACCATCAGTACGGGCCGATGACAGTAATCATGGAAATGATTGAAAAATCCAAAAAAAAGAGGCATCATGAATGTAAATTAAATTGATAGAAGAATAAGAACACACAAAAGAAAGTAATAGCCAACTTAACATGTTCGAGCTCACAATACTTGTACATCAGAACACGCCCACATCAATGACTGTTAATAACAGCTGATCCTCGTCATATAGCCTCGGCACGGACCACATGGAAAACATTTCCTATAGTTCTTTTATTGTTGTTTGCGTGTATGTTGTGGCCATCACGTGCCGGCTGCTAAACGATGGCCTAGCAACGGGCGTGTTTACAGGGCCGTTTCCTAACAACGGCTGTCTCTGCTGGCTTCACAGTTCTAGTAGACATGCCACAATGTATTATGTTATTCTTGAGGATTCGGCGACTCCCATTTCAGTAAGTATCGACCCCCTAGTAGTTTGCGAACCACAGTTTCAGAAACCATTACTTAGAGGATTATCCAACACTAAACTTTCTGACAGCCGGTCACGGTAGCCGAGCGGTCTAAGGCATGTACTGTCTTCGCTCGCTTCGAAACCGGGATCGTGGGTTCGAATCCCACTCAGGGTATGGATGTTTGTGTGTGTTTTTCTGTGTTTGTGTACAGGTAGAGGCCTTGCGAGGAGCTGATCACCCGCCCAAGGAGTCCTACCGAATGTGTAAGATCTAGAAAAACCGAAGTGAACGGAGAAGTTCATGGAGGTAGGCCTAGGTCCACTGGGGCTGTAGTGCCAAGAAAAAAAAAACTTTCTGGCAGATACTTGGAGTGGAGCGAATTGCTTAATTTTAGTGGCAGTAGCCTAACGTTTGCAAGCGTGTCCTGTGCCTGACGCCCTGCATTTACCGAGTTCCGCACTGGAAACGTTGCAGTGGGCGCGCTGGGTGCCGGGGCAAAATGTAAGCAGTTGAGCGAAGAAAGTGAAACTTGCATGGCTGACACTTTCCTTGGCGTTAAACTGCAATAAGAGCTGGAAGGGAGCTTGCAAAACAAGCAACCCCACGCTTTCTGATACGTTGTTACACGGTACACGATTTTTGGTAACTGGATACCGACCAACATGGAGTCCATAAAGTTATCCCTGTACTTAATTAAACTTTTAAAGAGTCAGACACACAGTTACTTTACGTGTGACGGGGTACAGCCAATCAGTTCGTCTTGGCGCCAAATCCCTTGAGGATCACGACCAGAGCCTTTTTTTTTTTTGCAACTGGATCCTTATGTAACATCCTCTCTGACGAGAAGATGGGTTTGTCTCTTATGAACATGCCTGGCCTGGCCTTTCATCAAGTGTACATACCGCACATATAGCACGTTACTGAAAATTCTTCCTTTTGCACTATATACAAGTCCTCTGTCGGTACATGTTTTGCAAAGCAGATCATGCCTATGTTACGTATCTTACGCTACAACGGCAGCTTAGACACTTGAATGGCGATAAGCTTGACCACCGCGAAGTTTAAACCTCTTATATTATCTATATCTAGCTCCATCTTGTCATCTGCTGTGAACGTGTTCATTCACATGATTATGTATGACTTCTGCTTATTGTCTGCATCATTTTATTATGTAAACATACATACGGAAGTTTGAAAGCCGTGTGCAAATCGCGGACCGGTGTGCGCCTTGGAAAATATCTAGTGTTGCGGAGGACCTTGTTTTGCAGGCGCTGTAATTCTAAGAGACAGGCGTCTGCTGCAAATTCCCAAGTGGGGAAGCATAAGTCATAACTGTTCTAATTAGTGCCTTATGGAAGGTTAGTTTAATGCTGGCGCTTAAACGCCAACTTTTTAATGGGGGCGGATTCTGTTAAATGTTCTAATTCATTCATTTAAATAATGGCCATTAGTTCGATGCATGTGGTAATGAATAAGGATCAGATGAGTATATTGAGGCGGTACTTTTCTCCGAAACGCCCGTAAACTTATATTCAGTAAGGCAGTGCTGTGCAGATTCTGACGTTTACAATCATCTCATTAATAATGAAGGAATGGAAGACTCCAGACGGGAAATTTAGGCCTCATAATGTAGAGGCAGTCATTTACCCAGCTAACTTAAACGAAGGTGTGGACAGGACTGAAGTGAATCAGGTTTCGGGCAAATAAACACGGCTGTGCACCTCTTCAAATTTCATAAAACGTAATTTCTTCAAGTGGTTGTTAATTTTTCGAAAAATACCCTGAAGATAGAGGTAGCATCTACTTCCGAAACGTCGGTATCCAACTAAAACACTAAATTGTGTTACAACACAAATTACTATAATGTGAATATTTAGGGAGATGCATTTCAACCTTGGAAAGACACGCAGTTTCCTCCTGTTGGAGGCTATGGTTTGGCTGTAAGACTAGCGACATTCTTGAGAAGTGTTCGAGGATTTCCTGAATCGGAGAGGATGGAGAGCTAAGATATCAAAAAGCAACTGTATATATTGTGACGAACATGTCCATTTCTAGGCAACAGCTCGGTAAACACACTCCCGAAGTTACGCTCTCAACAATAGGACATCCATTGCTAGAACGGCCAAAAAACACACATTCTTGACAACAGAAGGCGGTGTTTTCCTTGGGATCCGTGACGAGGAATTATAAAAGGGTACATTCAGGAGAATTAAAGGAGTACAACGGTGTTCAGTTGGAAACCAGAATAGTTCCCGCCGAGTATCCAGTCAGAAGAAGATGACTGTGCCAGTGATTTTTAAATTGTTGTAACCAGTTGTGTGAAGGTCCAATAAATTCGATCATCAAATCCAAAAACCCCCGGTGCGGGAAAATATTCAAAAACTTTCGCGAATGGAGGAGAACATAAAGAGATTCGCTACGGTTCACGAGGAAGAGGCCACATTGGTAGATCATATAAAGTGTGGGATGAAACCGGAACGTGACCTCATAGCTCAAGGAGTTAGTCGACGGCTTCCCACCGCGGCGGTCTGGGCTCGGTCCCAGATAAGTTCATGTGGGATTTGTGGTGGACATAGTGGAACTGGGGCCAGGTTGTCTCCGAGTGCATCGGTTCACCAATTTTACAAACTGCTCCGAATTCATTAACCATCCGAAGCTACTTAGTCTGGATTCTGATAGTGTCGTTTAATAACCAGCTTAAAAATTGAAACCGGAACAAGCTTGTAAACTTGTCCTTAAAATAATAATAAGAAGAAACAAGTTCTGGGAAGACCTAATCGCCTAGCATAGCACAGCAGTAGATTGCTGCTGACACCCACTGAAACAAAAGACTGCTCCCTCGACCGTGGCCTACAAACCTTCGTGTTATTGTTGTTGTAACCAGAAATTGCATACTAACAATGATAAATTTTATGTGTACAAAACTTTTGTTATATGTACACAGATTTGAATACATAAGACCTCGTGCTACATACACATAAATCGCAGTTAATACGCAACTGTACGGCTTTTCAATGTAGTTTGTAGACATATCTGACGTTTCGTCACCAAATCTTTGTTACCGAGTCCATGAGGCCCGAGACACTCGATGGGCCCCTGATATCCCTGTCTTAAGGCTGCAACTGATTGGTTCCTGTCGCCAGTACTTGTAACGGAGCACTATCCGAGATCAAACCTAAAGAGTCGTGACAACGGAAATACGGCATGACGGGGCTCTAGCCCAAGTGCCCAGTCAACAAAAGAACTTCGATCGAGTGGTGTAAGGGCACATGCTGACAATACCGGGGGAGGGGAGATAAACAGAGCACAGGAAGTGAGTTCGGCTAGGCTGGGGTCCGTCTCCTGTACGGACGCCACACGGGAAGGTTGGAGCTGTGGTTTCAGGCACTCGCTGCCATCATGCGACACCGTGTAGTCTGGTACAGGTTTTACGGACGTTTGCATGGATCTTTCAACCGCGTATGTCGTCTAGTGGTCAGAGTTCCTGCCTACCGACCCAAAGGTCCGGGGTTAGATTCCCGGCGCTACCAGATTTTGTGAGAACTAATGGGTCTGGGACGGGGTCCACGAGCCTCGTGAGGACAATTGAGGAGCTACTTCAAGGAAATAGCGGCTCCGGTCTAGAAAATCGAGATTAACGGCCTCGTTGACCTCGTGACACCTCTATCCGGAAAAGTTGGCACTAACTTCGCCGACAAGCGGCGGTCGCTCGCTCGGTATAGTTCGCTTGCGGACTACAGGCTACAAGTTTGTTTTATTTTGTTATGTTTTGGATGGAGCTTTCTGCCACCAGGATGACTGAAGAGACCACTGGGAAGACCAAGGCGTAGGTGGGTGGACAATATTAAAAGGGATCTTAAAGACGTAGGCTGGGATGATATGGATCGGATTGATCTGGCTCAGGATAGAGACCAGTGAGGGCTCTTGTGAAGACGGTAATGAACTTTCGGGTTCCATAAAATGCTGGGAAATTCTTGAGTAGCTGCTTAATTGGCGGCTCCTCCAGGAGCGCTCAGCTCCATGAGTAAGATAAGATTTATTTCATCAGCACTAATTATATAATTTAATTTTTCAAATTAATTTGTGCTCTAAGTTCTTTTTGTCTCTTAGGGCTACCATTCGCTTCACTAATCCGGATGTCATTCCCCGCACTCAAATTATTCCGGATTAGCGAGGGTTTACCGCGCTGCTACTGAGGATGTAATTTTTCTGTCCCCTGCCACAACCCCGCACGAGCAGACTTTGTTCCGCGGGCTGCCTGCTGCTGTCCTGTCTGATAATAGACTACGCCCGGTCGGGTCGAATCAGGCCTCGGGACTGTGGAGAGAGAGAGAGCGAGAGAGAGAGAACACACACCATCATTACTCTCTGTTGCGCGCCTCCATGATGTGACGTGACGCGCTGGAGCACGTAGGCACCGCAAGTGGGAACGCGTCGCGACCCACCTCCTGGCTCTCAGGCCGAGTGGAGCAGCGGTCGATCGGCCGTCCAAGCGTCACTCTCTCGCCCTCTCTCTCTCTCTCTCTTGCTAAACAATCCGGCCCCACGTACTCACACACAGAACATATGTACAGATATTTCCGCATACAGGTTGAGCTCGCTGCCACCGCAGAAGTTAAATTTATCTTTAAATTGCAGTCTTCCGTTTTCGGAATCATGCGGCTGGGTATAGTCTCAGACGTTTCGGATGAACCTGCTGTGTTCATCTTCAGGGTAGAAGTGAGGATGAAAGCACCACGTTCCTCGGAAATATGTAGGTAACTGAGCACACAACTACACGTGTCACAAGCATCAAGAACACAATCTCACCTTTGCGCCCACAGTCCTTCGTGGAAAGACCAAACCTCACATTAGAGCTACCTTACGGAATTTATAATGTGCTATGTTTCTGGCCGACAACAACTTAACAAGCAGTTGTTACTGTATGTACCGTCTGCTTCAATATAGAGAAACTATAGCACTATGCTACAAGCCGGGAGGTCGCCGGTTCAATTCCCGATGAGGCCATTGGATTTTTCAACTGACCTAATCCTTCCGGCCGCACTATGGCCCTGGACTTAACTCAACCTCTTAACAGAAATGAGTACCAGGAATTTTCCTGGGGTAAAGGCTGCCAGCGCATAAGGCTGACAACCTCACCTCCATCTGTGAGCCGATTGTCAAGAAAATGTGGAAACCTTGAGGTCTTACAACCCTATGGACCTCCTCGGCCTGTTACAGGGATAGCTTTACTTTTTTAACACTCTAAATGATACTCAGAGTATATCCCATCAGGCAGGAACTGAGCACATAACATGAATTGCATGCACCCACGGGTTTAAACATTGCTACAGAGTGGGAACTCATTTTGAACGGCCAAGATAATTCTTGTAGCTCCCGCTACTGATCTGTAAGACTACCCCTTGTTATCCGCTCAACGTTCCTCCCGACGAATGTGTGTAAACCCCAAATCCTTCACAACATATATATTGTAACGTGTTTGGAGTAGGCACTTCCACGGTAGCGCAATAACAGTGAGCCGTTGCGTAGAGAGTGCCGAGGCCCCGGAGACGCGTTCATCTCCCCAGAGAGTTCGTTGCGCCCGTTACGGGATAACGTGACTGTCGAAATCGTAGCAACGAATTGTCGTTGAGTAACAACGGATGAGACGAGACATGTTACCGGTGTAATCTATAAGGAGCGTTCTCGAAGCAACGGATTGCAGAACACGTGAGATCGAACCTTGGCGAGGGTTTTCCTCTGTTGAGTCCGCGTGCGACTTATATAAAGAACCTGGCCCTCGGATGAAATATTTTTTAGTCGCAATGTGACTTTGACTTTGAGACCAGCAGAACCCGTGTGGAGGCGGGTTCGAATACCTCCACCGTGACAATGCGAGTCGTAGGAGGCGACGAAAAGGGAAGTCTCAAATCTGAGACTGTAAAATACGGTCACGAATCCCAAGGGACTCGGACCCGAAAAAAACTGCTCTGGCAAGGACAAGCAGCATATACAAAATATAAACCCATCCTCTCGTCAGAGAGGGCGCCCCACGAAAACAAGACTGTAACTGTGAAACAGCAATTAATATCTGGTCATGAGCCCCAAATGGGGCTCGACATCAAAACTTACTGGCTGACTGACCGTCAGTCGCAATGTGACTTTGACTTTGACTTGACGAAGTATTAGAATACTGGAATATGGAATATTTAGTATTAGAGTATAGAGTATGGGGCCAGAAGTCAAGTGATACTGCAAGTGATAACAATTGTACGGTGTGTAAGTGTGAGTGTCCAATAAAGATTCCCTAAATCCGAGACCCACTTGAAGTTATTTCTTGCGTGACATACCCAACACGTGACAATATTTTAGCAATCATTTTATTTGTGGTAGTGCACATAGAGTGATATCCGTAACAGGGCAAAAGAAGCGTGCCCGGCTACATCGCTGTTGATCCAGTAAAAAGAATCATATTTCTGGCAAGAAATGGATATTTGCATTCATCCTGCTCCTTACGAATGTCATTCATTGAATCGCCAGTGTGCAAAGTGAAACAGAAGGCTTTCAATATCCTAAACTGCTCAATCCGCAACTGTTTCGTCTGCTTGCGGTGCCATATTCTTCAGAAATTGGGGGCATTACAGCCGTGAGGTTGATGGTCATGAAAACGCACACCAAGTATTCGTCCCCTAGATGGGATTCGAACACCTGATCCCAGCATTCAGTTGAATCCCGCGCGCTTGAAACTGCGCGGTCTCTGACATCAGCACTCATTAATATTTGTTTCTGACATTTGTTTGGGTTGGGGGGGAGGTGAATTTCTCAGGTTAACTCAATCCCAGGTATTGTTGAAGAAGTTGAGTGGACTAAGGTTATTTAGGCCTAAAGCACAGTGGTTACTATATGTGCCATTTACAGTAACATTCATTTGCTCTGCATTTTGCTCCGACATAGTGTGTATATGTTTCGTATGAGTTTCAGAATAAACAGCGATTATTTCCGTGAACAGAATTCACTATGTGAGGCATGCAATAGAGACTCTTTGTGATTTCTGTGAGGTAGGAACTAAATTCTTAACATTACTTAAATGAATTCAAGGCCGCACCATAGCTCAAGCGGTTAGTCGCTGGCTTCCAACCGCGGCGGCCCGGGTTCGATCCCGGGTTTGGTCAAGTGGGATTTGTGGTGGACGAAGTGGCGCTGGGGCAGGTGTTCTCCGAGTACTTCGGTTTCCCCTGTCAATCTTCATTCCACCAGCTGCTCCAGAATCACCCTCACCTATCATCCGGGGCTGGTACAATAGGCCAGAAGTGGCCACAGTACAAGGGACTTAGTCCCACCCCACTAGCAATAAAAAATAGATGAATTCAATGTTCCGAAGAGTTAATGGTCCTGATTTGGCCCCAGTTTTTGCATAGTGTCAAGCGATACGACAGAATGGTCATGTGCGATGAAGTTGAAATGAAGGTGGTTACGGTTGTGGCGCATTTCAAAGTACGAAGTAGAGTCAGTACATAGGTCTCAGATGGAAGTAAAACGGCTGTAATAGGTTTTCTATGTGTATCACCAGATAGCAGCACAGTCCAGCTCCATGACAGTCTACTTAGCAGGCTGGCATGCGCATATTCAGTAGCTGGTTTTAATAGTCAAAATGGCGACCGTGCTTACGGAGTGTAATACCGAAGAGCATTCTGTTGTGTGTCGTTTGTGGACAGAAGGACTCAGTGCAAATGATATTCATAAAAGGAGCTTTTTCTATTTATGGTGAGAAGTGTTTGCCACATAAATCGGTTCACAACTGGGTCGAGGAATTTTTTGAAGGACATTCGAAAGCCGCAGATGTTCGACCAGGTGCGGAAGTGGCTGAGGCAACAGTCAAAAGACTTCTATGCCGTCGGTTTCAATACACTGGTAAAGCGATGGGACAAGTGTATCAATATTGGTGGAGGATATGTCGAGAAATAAATGTTTATTCCAGGTTGGAATATCGCACACTTAAAAATTTATGTCCATTCATGACCTATTTATTGACTCTTCCTCGTTTTCTTGGCAGAAAAACTTATCGTCAATACCAGTGACTGGGATCAACCCTTTCTAACGCACTCAACCGAGTTGGTGTCTGTACCTGAGGAAGGAAAAGTCCAGTTTGCGAAACCTTTAGTTTTTTCTGAATGCCGACGGATGGAAAGAGTGATTCGGTGACCCCAAAACATTTCCCCAGTTTTGTAACCATGCTTTATCTTTCTCTTGCAGGTAAGTTCTCCTTGCACCTGCTCCCTGCTCGGGATGCAACCAGCAAGTCGCCCCCTTCAGCAGATGTCTGCGGAGGTCTTCCTGTCTGTATAAAGTCACCACAAGCCCTTAGCCAACTCACAGCAACACGCTGTAAGTACGATATATACTGTAAGGCTATATTTCCGCAGTAAACCCTCCCCCAACGCGGATTTGTCTAAAGCTTATTCGATTTTACGCGTTAAGTTAAATTAAAAAAATTCAGCTTCATGACAGTCTAGGTAGCAGAAGCGCATGCGCATGTTCAGAGGCAGGTGTTAGTAGTCAAAATGCCAACCATGCCTGAAGTTCACTACCGAAGAACAGAGTTCTGTTGTGCGCTTTGTGTGGGAGAAAGGACTGAGAACAAAGGATATTCATAAAGAAATGTTTCCTCTTTACGGCGGGAAGTGTTTGTCGCGTAATTCGGTTCACAGCTTAATGGCAATCGTTTCGCTGATTACGAAGAGGTTGAGACGTAGGTGCGGAAGTTTCTGGGACAACTGGTAAAGCAATGGGACAAGTGTATCAGTGTCAATGGAGGGTATGTCCAGAAATACGAATTGTTTTCCCCACGTTCGAATATCAAATGTTTTACGTTTTGTATGTCTATTTGTGATGTATTTACTGACTCTCCTTCATGTATACAAACAACATTCACCTAGAGTGAGCGAAGAAATTCATAATCAGGATCGTGTTGCACTGGCCGAGATTCGAACTTGGAATTTCTCGATCATAAATCTAAATTATTACCACTTAAGTCAGCTTGATTGTTATGCTTGGTTTGTGGTTTCATAGACCGCCATTGTTTTCCTGTGCTCACATACGGTGCACCACTCGAATTCGGGGGGTTCTGCCGACGTGTAGAACAGCGGGCGACTCCGACGAAAGCCCCGAACAAGCAACTCGAGCTGGCTGCACCAACGTGAACAACTGAAACAACTTAAAACCGCTCTGACCGAGCAAGTTTCGATGAGTTCAGCTGAAGCGGTGATTCTTGTCACTTGTATTCTAGAGATGCCTGCTCTCAGTTTATGCTGGGACACATATTGTCTTCACTGAGGTTTCTCATGCTTTTCATCAGCCCCTTCAGGAAAATTCTAGGATAGTGCCTTAATGTAAGCCACGGCCGTTTCCTTGTACATGCTTTTTACTCCTCATCCAGTCATTCGACATTATGTATTTATAGCGTCGTTAAATAAGTAACAACTCGAATACTAGTAATCGCCAGGCATTTGTTTTGCAGCTCAGGAACGTGAAATGTGAAGCTACAGTATCAGAGATGCTGAGACGAAGAGACATGTGAGAACTGGGAGTGTAGGATTTGAAAATGTAATTTGGATTCAGGTGGCTGAGGTTAGGGACCAGTGGCGGGCTCATGTGAACAGTGTGAACCGCAGAATTTCTAAACTAGCCTAGCTACCCGTTTACCTCTCAATAAGGGCTCTGTCCGTTGGTTAGCGCATGAGTGAAGTGGTGAGTAACATATGGTGAGCCCCCATTGCAAGCCCCGCCTCTCCGCTAAGATTACTAGATCAGGATGCAGAACTGAGACAGGCGAACAGAAATGCCAGGAACTGGACGCAACACCTGCTGGTGCATTCGTAAGTAGCAGACACCTGTTCAGGTGAGTGTGTGAGGCGGGGGGAGGGGAGGCGGCGGGGAATCTCAGAACCTGTATCGTGAGGTCAGTTGTGAACACACTGACACGTGACGGCCTGCCAGCTGACTCTGGGAAGTCGAGACCAGGGGGTCGCATTCTCAGCTGTTGTCTTTTTTGAAAAGAAGTGGTCGTGGCTCATGCTGATGTGCGGTCCCAGTATTTTCCTGGAGAGATCAAGGAGAGGTTGTGTACTGCCAGAGATCCCAAACCAGGACCTCAGGTATCCTGTACAGTAAATCACAGGTCCGGAGATAGGGACTAGCTCTATCAACTTAGTCTGAGTAGGTTGCAGCTGAAGACGGAGACAGAATCCAGTCTTCGAAACGTCGTGTGTTTTAAGTAAAAACTGAACGATTGTTGTACTAAAGCACAGCGCTTGGTGCCCGAGATCCGGAAGCCAGTTTCCTCCAGTTCGATCAGGGCACATGAAGGCTGTACGTTAAGGAAACTGACATTCTGCGCCTGCGCACACCGTCTAGACTACCTCTGCTGTCAGAAAGGTACTGTTTCCATGGGCTCACGTTGTCTTGAGGATCTTGAGCGATGTGCCTAGCCCCGTACCTAAACAGTCGCAGTAAACTTTTAGAGAATTCAGAGTTTCAGCTGGATATGAAGGGAGATACATTATAACGCTCCTCACTATGTATTTTTCCCATTACTTTTTTGCTTCATATTTCCGGGATTCACATATAATCCTCGTCACTTCGGTCCCAGAGAGTGTGATGTCTGTCTGTCTGCAGTAACTCCCACCGGATGGGAGAGTACAGTCAGCATATGGGGTGTGTCTAAGGTGTGTGAGAACAGGATGTTGAGGAGAATATTTGGACCGGAGGTTGGAGAGGACTGCACAGTGAGGAGCTTCATAACTTGTACTCTTCGCCAAGTGTAATTAGGATGATGAAGTCAAAGGGAATGAGGGCAGGTCATGTAGTACGAATGGTGAGAGGAGGAATGCATATAGGATTCGGTGGGAAAACCAGAAGGAAAGAGATCACTAGGAAGACCAAAAGGTGGGTGGGTGAATAATATTAAAATGGGTGTTATAGGTAGAGGATGGGGTGGTATGAATTGGATTGATCTGGCTTAGGATAGTGACCAGTGAGGAGCACGGTAATGAACCTTCGGATTCCATAAAATGTTGGGAAATTCATAAGTAGCTGTACAACTGGCGGCTTTTCAAGAAGAGTTCTTCTTCATGGAATTAGTGAAAATGCAAGCTAATTAAACAGAGCGTTACACTGTGACTTCGCTGAGGAATCGGTTCTCACACTTTTCCAGAAAACACTGGCAGAGCCGTCATGCGCAGTCGGCACCCAACTGGGGTACCACGGCGCAGCGTCTCTTGGGCTGGAGCGCGGGTTTCTGGCAGGGAAAGAGTGTTGCGGTAGAGAGTGGTTGAAATGGGCATAAGAGCCATGACTTCTACGAGAAACAAACATACCCGTACCACACTCTCGACCTTAAAATAGAATTGGAAATCATCCACACAGAAAAGTTCAAAGTAAGCAGTAAATTTTTCTGGCCGCGCCATAGCTCAAGCGGTTAGTCGCTGGCTTCCCACCGCGGCGGCCCGGGTACGATCCCGGGTCTGGTCAAATGGGACTTGTGGTGGACAAAGTGGCGCTGGGGCGGGTTTTCTCCAAGTACTTCGGTTTCCCCTGCCAATCGTCATTCCACCAATTGCTCCACAATCATCCTCACCTATCATCTGGGGCTGGTACAATAGGCCAGAAGTGGCCGCAGTACAAGGGACTTAGTCCCACCCACTAGAATTAAAAAAAAGCAGTAAATTTCGTTTGCGTCTGTGCTACTGTGAACTACTTTCCGTATTAAAGGTGATTCTTGTGACGATCTCGCCCACAGTGAAATGTTTTCCGTCTAGTATTTAAGCACAAAGGAAAAGACTAGACGTTCTGGGAAGAACTGGTAGCCTACTCTCCACTGACACGATATGGACCGCACAGAAAGCGACGCTTCCAACAATACTTCGTTGCCGCGAGAGCATGTTTACAGAGCCATTCCATAGCAACGGCAAAGGTATACACAGACACACCCATAGATTTTCACGTGATACGACAAGAACTGTATAGAAAACGACGCCTCCACCAGTTCTCCGTTGCCGCGAGAACGTGTCTATCGGGTCGTTGCCTAGCATCGATACACGGGAATACACATACAGATACACAAATTGATAAGAGGAATATATTAATTACGCCTTTGAGTGGGCTCAGGTTCGTAAATGTTGATTCAGGCACTGAGAAGTAAATGGGGGTGGGCTGTCAGAGACACACAGACAGCAAGAAGATCACATAAGCTTACCTTAGGGATTGTAGGATAAAAATGCGAAGTTTACTGATGCAATTAAAGTAATATTGGATACAAAGATTTACGATAAATGCTGATCCATTAACACACGAGTATGTGAATACGGCGTAACACATTGTGTAATTGGGGTATATTTATTACAGTGTTTCGGAAACTGTCATGTATATTTGTGGAGGAAAGGGCCCTACGCCGTTGGGACCATTTGCAAGAACTCCTCTCTGTCACTGGTCAAAGGAGAGCAAGACATTATGACATCTTTAAGTTCATTCATTCATCTAATCTGTCATACGACAGGTCCACAGTCTCTTCCAAAACATTTCCTCCACTTAATGCGATCTAGAGCTTTCTCCTTCAAATAAAAATATCCTCTTCTGTTCCCAAGATCATCCAGAATCTTCTTACGTCTTCTTCCTTGTCTTCTGGTCACTTCTATCCGCCCCTCTCTCGCATATACATGGTATCTCTGTTTTTGGAAAGAGACTATCCAGGAAAAGTGATAATGTGGTAGTTTTTCCATTTGCTTTCCACATCGCAGTACAACAGCCATTCAAACCACTCTGGTCACGCCTGTTGCTATACAAACTTGAACCATCTCGAGCATCATTTGCTCTGTGCTTCAAGTCGCTGCTGATGACGCTGCTTCCGGCATCAGTTTTTGGTGTCTCTCTTCGTCTGATGCCTACCCTTTGACCTGTCCAGCAAGGGAGGCCCTGCCAGTAGCTACGCTACCGCTGGTATGGCTCTCAGGGTCCTTGGCATGCTCAAACCCCCTCACCACGACAAGACCGATTTCTTGGATAGATTTACCTTCTTTTTACACTTATTTACTGCATACGGTATAGCTTATTATTCTACTATGGCTCTGCAGCCCTTTGTTGGGCCTTGGCCGATTTTTCAGTATTTTAATCCATACATATTCTATAGGGCTCCTTGGGCTGTGGATCAGCCTGTCGCAAAGCCCCTACCTATACACAGGACAACACAAACACAAAAAAAAATCACACAGACATTCATTCTTCGAGTGGGATTCGAACTCACGATTCCAGTGTTCGAGTGGGCGAAGACAGTTCTTGTCTTAGAACGCGCGGCCACTGTGATCGGCGCATACGTTATATGCGTGAGTAAAATCACGCAGTACTCGAGCCAGAATAGCCAGTCTTTCTCTCTCCGGGATTCGAAGAGACTGCTTTGTGACTCGTTGCTTATGTGCCCATTCCTATAAAATTCTGTACTTGTTGATGTATGGGAAAATTCCTTCGCTATGCCCCCCCCCCCAATGGATGTACTTCATCTGCCGCTTGAAGTTGGGTGTCGTGCCGACAACTGTGGACTTGATGCCAGCTGCCCAGGCGCAGGAGTTCCTGAAAGTCTGCCCTGTCATAATCCACCTGCCAAGTAATTTGGACCGCAGGTGCTGCAAGGGATGAGTTTTATGTTCAGAAATCGTCAGGTCTAGGGGAGTCATTCCTCACACAGCACTCGCCGAAACGCATTTTTTTTTTTGTGCTGCCTGTAACCGTCTTTAGGTAGCGATGTCCTACCCGCCGGCTCTGTAACTCCCTTGCATCAGGATGTCTGTGTGGTCCACCATTTGTTCAGGTCCCACAGGTGTTTATGATAATTCAGCGGCAATTTGCGTCACGCCATATGAGAAACAGAACATTCGAAATAAATCTATACTATGCAGAATTGTCTTCTCGTCTGCTGTCCAAAAACATAAAAATCAAAATATACAAAACTATAATTCTGCCTGTGGTTCTGTATGGTTGTGAAAATTAGTCTCTGACATTAAGGGATGAGCATAGACTGAGGGTGTTTGAGAGCAGGGTATTGAGGAGAATATTTGCATGGAAGTGACAGGAGGTTGAAGAAAACTGCATAATGAGGAGCTTCATAACTTGTACTCTTCTCCAAGTATAATTAGAATGATCAAGTCAAGGAGGATGAGATGGGGAGGGAATGTAGCACGAATGGGGGCGAAGAAGAGTGCTTATAGCATATTATTGGGAAATCATAAGAGAAGAAAAAACTAGGAAGGCATAGACGCAGGTAGGAGAATAATATTAAAATGGGTCCTAGAGAGATAGAATGGGGTGGTATGGACTGGATCGACTTGGCTCAGGATAGGGACCAGTGGAGGGCTCTTTTGAACAGGATAATTAACGTTTTGGTTTAATAAAATATTGGGAAATTCTGAGTAGCTGCACAACTGGCGGCTTCTCAAGAAGGGCTCAGCTCCATGAAGTCAGTCAGTGCACAGATATTGCACTGCATTTGTTGGTGTGTTATGTATCCTGTCACACCAATGAAATTTTATGACTCTCGTCGTCTTTGAACAAGTGGTAATTATGGTGGTCTTCGAGAATATGACTCCGTGTAGTTTGGTGGACATGTAGAACCTGCTGCTTCCATCTTAAAGGTAAATTTTACATATATTTGAGAAATAGATCCTGTGCGCTATGCTTATCCTGGAAACTGTATTGTAATTTACGTTTAACGTGGCTCACGATCCGCGAGATAACCCTTGATAGTCTGAAGCTGGTTCCACACGCAAGCAACGGAGATTAGGATTGGCTGCGTCACGGGAGGGGAAATGAGGAGCTGGCGTGAACTGTAGCAACTTTCCACCAGCATTCTACAGCTGTTCCAGCCATCCTGAATGAGCGTTCTCGTGATTTTCCAGGGACAGTACTGCTTCCTGGGAAATCCTTTCCAATCCATCATTCATCCGTCGGCCCGTAATTCGACGCTATGCAGTATAGACGCTTACAGCGGCTGGGTTGTATGCAGGAGAACTCGAAACATGAGGGGGCAGAATGTTCAAGCACAGAAACGTCGTGACATATTGCTCAGTCGGCAAGGCAGATGTCGAGAGGTCTTTTGCGATTCTGACAGTTGGTTTTGCTGAGTTTTGTCTAAGACAGCTTTCACTGCTCTCCTGCTACAGCACCCCCTCCCCAAACCTTTTATGATACTCGCCGCGTCTTCTTTTCCTCGATGCAATAGCACTGGTCAAAATTTGACCCCCCTCCTCCAACACTGTAGAGATGTTTACTGCTCGAGGTAAAGGTAAAGCTATTCCTATGACAGGCCATTGAGGTCCATAGGCTTGTGAGACGTCGAGGCTCCCATATTTTTGCTAGACAATCGGTTCATAGATTGCTGTGATGTCAGCCTTACGCGCTGGCCACCCTTTACCCCCAGAAAGATTACTGGTACTCATTTCTGTTAGAGGCTGAGTCGACCTCAGGGCCATATTGCGGCTGGAAGGATTAGGTCATTTAAAAATTCCAGTGAACTCGTCGGGAATCGAACCCGCGACCTTACGGCTTGTAACATAGTGTCTCAACCAACTACTCTACCACGTGCCCCCCCCCGCAATCCTTATTTACAGAAATAGCCCACACGGGAGAAAAGAAAAATATATTCGAAATTCTGGTAAGGAAAACTCAAGAAGGGAGACAATTCCTTGAGCTTAGCCAGACATGGAAGCTAATATTACGATGTTTCAGATGGAACTAGGATGGGCACATGTTGACTGGATTCATCTGGCTCAGGATAAGAACCAGTGACTGGCTCTTGTGAACACGGTAATGACCTTTCGTGTTCCAAAAAATTCTGGGGATTTCTAGCTGAGGAACTGTTAGCTTTTTAAGAAGGAGTCTGCTCTTTCCTTTCTGCTATTGTTCGTCATTCAGACGAGCAGCAAGACGCCTTGGATTGGTGGCCTCATCGTCACAGTCCCTCTGCCGGGTGGCCTCACCGTCATAATCCCTCTGCCGGGTGGCCTCACCGTCACAATCCCTCTGCCGTCACACCGCTACTGTGTGCAAGTAGTTAGTGTCTGAGACGACCAGACACAAGACGCCACGCTTAAACCCTTAAATCACAGGGGTTCCTATAAACAGTACCTGGCTTAAGTATTACAAATCTCTGGGTTTTACCAGCAGAGTGTATCTGTTAATTTCTTACGACTCTCGGAACATACAGCGGATATTTCCATACACAGTACTGAACGGGTGATCTTCATAAAGCACTGTGCGAGGTAGAAGCATAATTTTTGCATATTATTCAGATCAATTAAAGACTTTTTTTTTCCTTGGCACTGCAGCCCCAGTGGGCCTAGGCCTACCTCCGTGAACTTCTCCGTTCACTTCGGTTTTTCAAGCTCTTACACATTCGGTAAGACTCCTTGGGCGGGTGATCAGCTCGTCGCAAGGCCTCTACCTGTACACAAACAAAAACGCACACACACAAACTAAACATCCATGCCCTGAGTGGGATTCGAACCCACGGTCCCGGTTTCCAAGCGAGCGAAGACAGTACATGCCTTAGACCGCTCGGCTACTGTGACCGGCAATTAAAGGCTTAAATGAGTTAAATATTTGACAGAAAGTTCTAGGATGTATATGCATACCATAAATGATAATTTAATAATTTGCATTTTTGTGAACAATTTCTGCTGGTTTAGGTTTCCTTTGACCGAAAGTCACGCATGGAAGGTTCCATATTAACATGGGAAGGTGTACATGCAGAACTAAATGCTTTGTTTAAGGAAAGGCGGTTTGTGAATCCCAGTGCACATCCTGTAAGGTCACGTGATTACTCCCTGCGATTACATACTGAAAACTACAAACAGTTGTATTGTATGCAGGATAGATCACAGGCTAGATTAAAGGTGCTCAATTAATTAAACATTAGGCCATGAAGACGTATAGGGGAGTAGAGGTATGGCTCCATCAATAGATGGATGTGAGTTGTCAACTTCACGCCAATTGTGCTTCTGTCGGGAATCCAACCCCGGCCGTCCAGCCCGTCTATATACTGAGATATCCTGGCTCTCCTACGCCACCTGCCTACGTTACAAATACAATTCGTTGGTAGGTGGTTACCACGGTCTCCGGACTTGAAAGTAATGAAATTTACTCCAGCAGTGTATAATTAAGAGCAAGGTGGGCGTGTACGTGATAAGCCCAAGTGCTACTAATGTCAGCTCAAAAAACCTTCCAAAATTTTGGTAGGAGTTTTACTTAAAACGTGTATAAATAAAGCTGTAAACAGTGCTCGAGAATTCAGCTGAAGTTGGACATCTTAACACAGCTGCAAGAAAATAATGGAACCATTAATATATATTTTCTTTTATTGCTAGTGGGGTGGGACTAAGTCCCTTGTACTGCGGCCACTTCTGGCCTGTTATACCAACCAGAAATGATAGGTGAGGGTGATTGTGGAGCAATTGGTGGAATGAAGATTGGCAGGGGAAAGTACTCGGAGAAAACCTGCCCCGGCGCCACTTTGTCCACCACAAATTCCACTTGAACAGACCCGGGATTGAACCCGGGCCGCCGCGGTGGGAAGCAACCGACTAACCGCTTGAGCTATGGCGCGGCCCTACCATTAATATGAAAAGAAGGCTCTTGCCCCAGTTTTGTTGTTACACTGAATGGTATCGCCTACCATACCAGCGTCTCCTTGCAGGCGTACGCGCCCCCTGTCTCTACACCTTACAGAATGTCCCAAGTTAAAGGGAGGGGGAGACGAAGGACGGGCAATAGAAAGGATGTCGGAACAGGCCATGAATCTGCTCTGAAGAAGGTAACAACTAAAGCCTGTGAAGCTATCACGGCAGTGACTCTGAAGGTTCTGTCTTCTGGAACATGACGCCGTGTAGTTTGATACATAGAGCCCGGAAATGGTCTGCCTTCCCTTATAACCAGACCACTTAATTCCTTAATTTTCTATTATACCCTGAAGCTGGAGACACCAGAGTCTTTCGAAACATCGGTACATATTTACCAAATTACACGGCGTAATATCCCAGAAGACAGTAAGCTAAAACCGTTCCCGAAACGAGACAGACAGGGTGACAAGCTGCAGCACGCGAAACCCAGACGGGGCAGATCTTCACTGGGTCTTCACGAATGTGCCCAAGGAGGATGTCGGTCACGTGGTAAGCTGTGTGTGAAACAGACCTTGCTGCAATGCAGGTAATTGTTACCCGCTCTCTTACCGCATAGGCCCGGGTTCCATCCCGAGATAGTTCACGTGCGGTGTATGGTAGACACCCCCAGGAACTTGAGCTTTCCGTTGCTGATTATCACTGACCGTGACCTCGCCTATCGCCCCGTCTGGCCCCGCCAGCGACCGTAGTACCAGCGGATTAAGCCTCACCTCACCCCGAGAATGAAAACTAGTTCAGAGTCGCTCATTACATGTGCACTGTAATGTATGCGTTTTGGGCGCTAGAGGGCAGTTTTATTTTGGGGAGATAATCTCCATTATTTATATAAATGATATGAGAATTGTTAGGGCAGCTGTCGAGAAAATTGCCAATCTGTATACGCGAGGCTCATCTTAAGTGTCCTACCGCCTCTGTGGTCTAGTGGTCAGAGTTCCTGACTACAGATCCAGAGGTCCCGGGTTCGATTTCCGGCACTACCAGATTTTCTGAGAAGTAGTGGATCTGGAACGGGGTCCATGCAGTCTCGTCAGGATAATTAAGGAGCTATTTGAAGGAAAAAGGCCGTGGGATCCGTTGCGGTGACCACGTCACACCCTCTCTCCGCTGAAGTGGGCACTAATTTCGCCGACAAGCGGCGGTCGCTCGGTCGGTATAGTTCTCTTGCGCTTTGTTTTATTTTATTCTTCTTATGTGTCCTTGTTTCATGTTCACGAAGCACCGACCTACGTTGGGTAGTCATAAATTCCGATTATGAATACAGTCCGTTAAACCGTTCAGCGAGCCAAACACACACACAGAGACACAGAGACATACGTACATGCATAGAAACGTTATTCCAGAAACTATTTTTCTTATTTTGTATTCAGCTTACAGTACTTCCCTACTCTGTGTGTCTCAGTGAACAGAACAATTTAGCGCCCATATTGGTAACGTCCCAGGTTGGAACCTCGGCAGTGCGACCGTAGTGTTTGGTAGAAGCCACATTACACGTTTCTTTCTCCAGCATCCTTACCAAATCACCTCAAGTGGTCTCATATCGTTTCTCACTTGACACCGGCACCAGAGATATACAATAGCCTGTAACCGAGCAACCAGCTGCGTTATTGCGAACGCTACACAGAACATGAGGAGCGTGTTTGCGTTGTCTCCACGCCGTCCCCCTCCTGACTAATAAGCAAAAGGAACCGTTTATGAGTAATAATCTTCTGGGATATAGTCTGTTCATAGTCTGCCGACGTTTCGGAGCAACATAACGCCTACATCTTCAGGGTTGAAGAATAAGCCAAGCAAGAAACCAGTGTGAAAGGAGGTGACAAGCAGAGCCGTGTGTAATTTTACAGCTTGATATTTTCTTAATTATTACGACGTATACAAGTTAATAAAGTAGGATTTTGAGGTTATCACAGCGGGGGTTATGAAGGGTTCTCTCTTCTAGGATGTAACGCCGTCAGGTCCGTTGAAAGTCAACAGACGTTTCGGAGGAACATGTCTCAGCTTGCCAAATGTTCTCAACATGGTTTCTTGCTCGGCTTATTTTTCGATCCTGAAGATGGAGGCAATATGTTCCTCAGAAACGTTGGTTAACTCTTATCGGACTACACAGCGTTGTACCTCAACGCTGTGAAAACCTCAAATCCTACAAGAAGTCGTTTGTTTCATGAAAGTAAACACATAAATAAGTTATATTATTTTAATGAAGATGTTGGTCTTGTAATCAAAAACAAGGATTAACCGTTACAAAATATTTTCTTTGTTTTCATTGGTTAACTCACGCGTTGCTGACAGGTTTGTTATTTGTGTGTTCTGGTGTTAGACAAGAGGTCTGACAGTGTCAGAAATCACGGCTTCCTCATATGACGGTTGTGTTCGTCCGCTAGTTGATTTACACAAACAGAACCACTGGGCAGGCAGAGGATCTATCATTAGAGGTCCACAGAAACCCACGAGGCAGAAGGTATGCTGTACTCCAGTCGAGTACACATACTTTCGAAATCCGCTCTTCGTTAATTTACATGCCCGACTGACCTCGCTGTTCATTTGGTGCAAACAGCGTTCGCGAAGACAGTCAGGCTGTGTGTTGCACCGCACTGTCGGTAATTACATTACATTTCATTTAATTAATTACAGTTCGTATCAAAAAAATTCCAAGTAAAAACTATACACGTAAATTATGCATCCGTGTTTTACGCCAAACACAGATTTATTTTATAGAATAAAATATTTCTAAAAAAGAAATTAAAAGTCCTGTTTCAGTTTTGGGCGCATGGTAGTGGTTGCATTGGAGCAGAACGGAAAGAAAACTAAACTTGACGACGTTTAGAAGGAATCAGTTTTGCCCACATTGAAGTACTATCCCATCATTCGTCTGGAGACACAGAGGAAACCCAGGAAACAGCCTCAGTCAGGATAGGCGGTGTTCCGGATGAGGCTCGAAGCCTGCACGTCCCGAATACAAGGCACCAGGCCACCCTGATCAGAAGATGGAATTTATAAGCTTAATGAGACGCTATTTAAGCAGAGAAGTGAATGATTGGCTAAGGGAGGAGGCCATCATGTCATTCTGCCGCAACGGGAAGCCGTGAAACAATTCCTAGCCAGTGTTGTGCCTTTATCTACTTCATTTGTTCGTATTCTTATTCCCTCTCCTAACCCACTAAAGGGGGGGGGGGCAGTAAGGCTCTTTCTGTAACAAACCAGATAGAAAACTCGGGCCAACATTCCTGCAACTGCTACGTTTTGAAACCGTGATTGTAATTGGTGAGCGGCCAAAGGCCGCGAAATTGCTAGGACTGGCACTTGGGCTATTTCGATAATGAACCTGGAATTGGTGTGTGAGACACGGAAAATGAAAGGATACAGCCTCCTTTTTCCGCCAAATACCATCTGTATAAGGAAGATTAATTTCAACTGGAAAGAGGGAGCAAAAAAGTACCGTGTCTGGAGCAATAAGGTATGAGAACGGGCACGAACACGCAGACAGGCCAGGCGCTCGCTGCCGGCAGCTGTGGGCCTCACACGGCCCGGTGTCCGCCCCCCACCCACCCGCCGGCGAGTGTGGATTACAGGAGTCGGCCAGCGGAGCAGCGCGGGACAAACAGAAAGAGAGAGGACGTGGAGAGCAGACAGAGAGACTGGCAAACATTGCGGCTGGGAAAGCCAGAGAGGCAGGAAATGAGAGGGCACACAGAAAGAGGTGAACCGTGGCACGGGAGTCGTGGGGGGAAAAGAGAGCCCGAACTTGTGATCGAGGAAGGAGATGAGAACATTGTCAAGAGACGAGGATCAAAAGCGGAGAAAGTGGCACAAAGAAATCAGGAGACGAGAGAAGAGGCGGAAGGCAGACACAGAATGCAAGAATGCTCCAAGTGCTTCACGCGTTGCGCCGGACGTGACAGCAGTGATTAATTGTAAGGATTTTACTGATAACGGAAATGCGATATTCGTTGCTATGGGCAGAACCAGAAATGCTTTGTGCTAGTAATCGTAGCATGTGAATTAACTGCAGCATTCGCTTTTCTGCAAGCTTGAAAGCGATTCCCGTTGAAGGCACTGGATTTTTCAGTTTACCTAATCCTTCCAGCCGCGCTATGGCCCTGGGTTCGACTCAGTCTCTAACAGAAATGAGTACCAGGATTCTTCCTAGGGGTAAAGGCCGGTCGGCGCGTAACGCTGACAACCTCACCGACATCTGTGAGCCGATTGTCTAGAACACGTAGGAGCTTCGACGTTTCACAACCCCACGGGCCTCCACGGCCTGTTACAGAAATAGCCTTCTGGCTTCTGGATATCGAAAAAAAAAAAAAAGCGCGTATTTATACCGTGAGGGCCTTCCGTAGAAGCAGCAGGTATTCTAATTTCAACTTCCATGGTCACGCCTCAGGTACTTCCTAAGATTAACCAGTGCTTATAAGAAGGAAACAGACAAAAGATCTAGTCATAAGCCCTCTACTTTCACTTTCCTTCAAGAGACAGAGGAGCCTGGATAGCTCAGTCGGTATACCTATTGGCTTACAAGCTGGACGACTTGGGAAATAAGGTTCCATTTCCGACAAAGAGAAAAATTGTTTCTACATAACGTCCAGATCGGTTCTGGGGCCCACCCAGCCTCCTATCCAATGGGTTTTGGGGGCTCTTTCCCCGGAGGTAAAGCAG
>NW_019723313.1:518933-521803 GCF_002891405.2 Cryptotermes secundus | reverse complement strand
CTCTAACAGAAATGAGTACCAGGATTCTTCCTAGGGGTAAAGGGCGGTCGGCGCGTAACGCTGACAACCTCACCGACATCTGTGAGCCGATTGTCTAGAAAACGTAGGAGCTTCGNTGGGCTCTTTCCCCGGAGGTAAAGCAGCCAAGGCGTAAAGCAGATCGCTGACTTCCATCTAGTGCTGAGGTTAAGAATAGTGCAGCTCTACCTCTGTCCCTTACGTCTTCATGGCGCGATGTTGTTACGAATTGGCTGCTACGTGGCCCAAAATTTCCTCCTATGGAGGGAAGAGTGTTACGAGCCCTACGCTCCGGCCCATTAGGATCCCTCACCCCCGTAGCAACCAATTCGTAACAGTGCGCATGCATTGTGATCGCAACGCATTTTAAGCTCCACAGTCAATTAAAATGTTGATAATAAGTCTTACGTTTGTATCAAACTGCCTCAAATCATTTTATTTAACGTGGATTAGGAGTATCTCACGATATTGATACGGAATCTGAGGAGCGCCTAGATGTGTAGAGAACTTCTTAGACACTCGTGTTGTGCGGTCGGGTCGAGGCATGATCGGCAGGCGCAGGCTGGGATGGTAGTATCGCTTAGTATTAGAATGGGACGCACGAAGTTACTGGACCAGAAATTCGCAATGGCATCTGCTACATTGATTAGTGCGCCAGAATTCGAATTCGTTAGCGCTTCGAACAGTAATTCTCCCACCGAGCCGGTTGGCTCAGTGGTAACACATATTCGGGAGATGATAGATTAGGATGTGGGCCCGCAAACGTGTTATCCACCGGCATGTACATGGATGGCACTAAAAATTAGGCCACGACCGTTCCTTCCATGTTCCGTCTGTCGTCATTCAGTCATAATCACTACAAAGAGTACTCTCTTCTAGGATATAACGCCTTGCAGCCCGTTGAAAGTAAATCGACGTTTCGGAGAAACATATCGCACCACTTCAATGTCGAATAAGCCGAGAAAACTACCACCGTAAAAGCAGATGACTCGGTTTGCAACCTACTTTCACGCTGGTATCTTTCTTGTAGTCTGTTGAAAGTCAACTGACGTTTCGGAGGAACATATCGCCTCCTTTTTCAGGGTCGAATATGCCGAAAATGATACCAGCGTCAAAGTGGGTGGTGGCAAGCCGAGCCACCTGTTTTCGCACTGTTATCTTGCTCGGCTTAGAACCTAAAAATGAAGCCGATACATTCCTCTGAAACGTCGGTTGACTTTCAACGAACTACATGGCGTTATATCCCAGAAGATAGTACTCTTCGTGACCACCGCTGTGAGAACCTCAAATCCTACATCTTTAACATAATTCGTCGTTACAGTCATACGGTACTAATCGACTTTGCAATCCATCAAGACACGATATGTTCACATACCCGAAGGATCGTCGTTCCCCGGTCAATCGAAGTTTGCCAGTGTGCGCGCGCATTGGCGTTGTTAACAAGCTCAGTGACGTCGGCCAGCCACTCTGATGGCGTGCCAACGCAATCTTATCAACGGTCGCTGTTTCTCATCACAGTTTGTAACTCTGCATGTACAATTAGTGAAATTATCGACTCTACAACGAAATGCAAACCAAAGGCTAACATTGGACTCCTTAGCGGACGAATCGCTAATCGACGACATTTCTTGGAGCCAATTAACGCGGTTGACTGCAGTCATAGTCTGCAATAAAGCAAGCCAATATGTCAGAAAACTTTCCATAATGTAAGCCTGTTCTGTTCTGTTGTTGAGGGTTCTTTGAACTGCGTCGCAGATCGAATGGAAAAGATATGAACATACGCTTACGCGCGGAATGTGAGCCCGCAGACCCGGTTATCGGTTATCCTGGCAGGAGTATAGAGGTTTCCCTCGATCCCGGCCTGTTTTGTTTTATTCCTCAAAATCCATCCTTACCTTAGGTTTGAATCTTATTTAGCTGATAGTAATGGAACTCTTCGTTTCCAGGCTTTGTGAGAGCGAGTTAATCATAACCTCTGACATGAGTTCGGAAGGAACCAATTGGCCGATCACAGCGGCCCCGCAGCCCAAAACATGAAATATCTTCGCCCGCTTAAACACCGGGATCGTCGTTTCGAATCCCACTCGAGGCGTGCATGTCTTTTTATACCTTTATTTTGTGTTATGTTGTTTTATGTGTAAGTAGCGGCCTTGCGAGGGGCTGATCCCCGGTCCAAGGAGTGCTACCAACTGTGTAAAGATTAAGAAACTGAAAAAGTAGCCAAGATCCACAAGGGCTGTAGGGACATAGATAGATAGACAGACAGAAGATAGATAGATAGATAGATAGATAGATAGATAGATAGATAGATAGANACTGAGCCAAATTCAAGGACATTTCCCGCCCAACAGTAGTCTCTAACGCTTCTGATAGATGGGGGAAGCATTATAGATACCGCTAAGCCAGTAGAGGCCGAACTCGCTGGCTTGGTCGGGACTGATGGTAAGCACCAGTATCGGTAGGGCATAGAGACTGGTAGAATGTCATAGAGGAAAGTACAATAGATCAAACTGGTCTAAGTGCATGGGGAAACCCACCCTCTCTAAATAACTAACTAACTAGTGTTGAAGAGCAAAGACTTTGTGTTAAAACTCTGAATGTCGCCCTTGCTTTATTATCGGTGAATATTATATACATATGGGTTGATGGTTCCTTGTTTGGTTTACTCGTCGACCCTGAAAATGGAAGCACTACGTTTTACCGAAATTGCACGGCGTTACTCGTACGTCCAGTAGATAATGCCGTCTGTAGTCGTCTCTGTGAAAGGCTGAAATTCAGCATGTTCTAATTTTCAGAAGGAAGGGTAGCAAATTCAAATGAAATCAAATCCGTGCGGTTGCAAGATTGCCCCC
>NW_019723313.1:472994-518917 GCF_002891405.2 Cryptotermes secundus | reverse complement strand
AAGCCGCACGTGGAGATAACACTGGAGAGAGGCAGGTGATGTCTAGCTCACCCGACCGTGTTACCGGGCCGTACCCGGATGTGCCCATACACACATTCCTGCTATAGTGCCCGGAGAACAGTGAGGACACCGAGGGGACGAGAGGACGCACCGAAACACGTCGAAGTCGCTTCCTCGCAGGATGTACCGTCACACATCACGAAAATAACAAATGAAGTGCTCTCCTCTGAGTAGAAGCTACTATAGCAACAGGCCGTGGAGGCCCATAGACTTGTGAGACCTCGTGGCTCCCACATTTTCTAGTCAATCGGCTCTCAGTTGCCGGTGAGGTTGTCAGACGTACGTGCCAAGCTATTCCTGTAATAGGCCGTGGAGGCCCATAGGGTTGTGAGACGTAGAGGATCCCACATTTTCTAGACAATCAGCTCGCAGATGGCGGTTAGGTTCTTAGCCTTAAGCGCCGCGGCCGCCCTTTAGCCCCAGGAAGATTCCCGGTACTCATTTCTCTTAGAGGCTGAGTCGAACCCAGGGCCACAGTGAGGCTGGAAATCCAGTGACCTCATTAAGAATCGAACCGGCGATGTTACCAACTACGGTACCGCGTGTGCTGTTTCCTCGGTTGTGACGCCATATAGTCTGGTAAATATCTATCGACTTCCTAGGGGAAAACCTACCTACCAGACTACATGGCGTCACATCCAGGTAGATTGCATCGCGAGGACTTCAAATCTAACGAATGTAATCATCACTACGGCCACCGGAAAACCGTCAAGTGGCACTCCATCGGCGTTCCCGCGAACCACTTGCATCTGTTGGCAACTGACGCGGATAGAACGTTACTTCCCTTTGCTTTATGTAATAGTGAGAGGTGTACAATCCCATCATTGACACTGGATAATGAAAGCTCAACTGAGAAACGTGAGGCATGATATCTGGCAAAAGCGGAGGCTACACGGAGGCTTAACGGAAGCATTACAACAGGAATGCAAAGTATCTGTGATGTTAGGTTTCAAGTTCTCATGGTGGTGACTATGAAGTTTATTGTATTCTGGGATTCGATGCTGTATTGTCTGGTAGATCATCCCGTATATGACGCATGCTGAGTGGTGGTTGCTGTAGGTAACGACGTCAAGTCCCGCAGTGTGGTAACGGTCTGTTCCTAGTAAGGTTACACATTGCAGAGATGTTTACAAACAGTATGCATTGATAATGCGAAGTGCACGGTATTATAATCAGCATGGGCGTAGGCTGTCAACCCAGCATACACCACATAATCGCACGCCCTAAAAAAAAATGTGGAGAACAAATTTCGAATGGAGGCAAGTTATGTCGAAAACTTGAAGCTGATGATGATGAAGACTTTCTCACGTAAACACCACCCCGTGGCACACCTTTTCCGATTGGCAGATGACTGCCATAAGGCTACCTAAGGGCGTACCTGATTGCGCAACACAGAAGTTGATCACTATATTCCAAAATGTCGGACCTGTTTCTGAAGAAGGTCATGTGTATTCCTGATTCCCCTGAGGAGAAAAATTCTGCATGCATTTCTTGCTTTCTAGATCCGTGCTTCGTGCTCAGCCGCTCTTGCGATTTTAGGCGAAGAGCATGTGTTGTGAAGCTTTCCTGTCTCAACGATTCTGGTGACTAACTTTATGTTCGAGTACAAAGACGCTAAGAGCCGGGATAGCGCAGTCAGTATAGCGACTGGCTACGGGCTGGACGACTGAAGGATCGGAGTTCGAGTCCGGTGGGAGCAAGAATTTTCGCTTCTCCATGCCTTCCAGGTCGACTGTGGGGCCCACTGAGTCCACTATCTAATGGATACTGTGGTCTCCTTCCCCGAGTGTAAAGCGGCCGAGGCGTGAAGCTGACCACTTACCTCCAACCAGTGCCGAGGTCAAGAAAATTTGTATCTATACATCACTCCTCCCATACGTCTTCATTGCGCACACCAAGTGCGCGATAGCAGACCCCTTTTCCCGGTCCCCAGACTGCACCAGCCTCCCTTCATTCATATGCGTCCATTTCCAGCTAGCGGATATTTGGGCATCATTGCTCTCCCTACGCTCCTATGCCAACCATCCGTCTCTATTCTGTATTACAGGAGCTACACGGGAACACTGATGGAGGCGCCACTTGACGGCTTATATGCACACAGACCGCAGAATATGATAACATATGGTGCGGTATCCCAAAATTTGCTTTGCTTCTTTCAAGTTGGATAGTTGTAACTCTCTTTTATAGGAGCACATTTTTGAGCGCACATAGAAACTATTTTTTTTGGCATTGTGCTCCAAATTCAAGAATGTTGTTGATAAGCGCAAAGAATTTAACCGTTGAATTTTGGTGGGGTTTGTGATAGTACTGTCTCAAGAGACTAACAGCTTAACATCACATCTTTCTGAAAGAGGTTCGAAGAAGAACCGTGAACAGTCTATGTTCTGCTGTTCGGATTACACGTTTCAAAATTGACGTTTCTTAGAACCGAACTTTTCCCTCAATACTTTATTCAGAAAAAGAAAAAACTTGTTACTGTCCAAACATGATTTTTGGATATCGGTTCAAATCAAAATTTATGCTTTCGCTGCATTTGGAGAATGAAACCTCGTAACGCCACTTTACGTTTGAAATGCCTGGTGACATGAGACAGAAAGGGGGAATTTTGGCAGATAGCCTCTTCGCAATAATCTAACGTCTTCCTCTTCGTCAGTTTTCATGGCTTGAATCGCGACGTATGCTGGAGGTGGACGCCCAAGACGGAAGTCGCTTTAAAACAACTCATCTCCAAAACTACGCAATAGGTTTAAATTAAATTTGGCATTGGCAGTATACACGAGTGAATGCTTCGTTCTGGCCCGCTTCGGGCCTTCATAATCCCTTCTTTAATTCTTTATACCGATCGTTCTCTCGTTTTGTCAGTACAGCTCTGATGATCAACATTGCAGCATTTGTGTTCCGACGCCCGCGAATTGTCTCTCTGCTTCATTGCGGAGCGCTTGTGATCATACTGAAATTGCAGCCATATGGGTACAAATCCGAGACGTGAAAGTCTTCAAAATGGCGAAGTTGGACGCAGCGGTAAAAACCCTTTACTGCACAAACGTTTCTTTTTGCGAATTTAGAAAACGTGCTTCATTATCATCCATGTTGTAACACCGTGTATTTTTCTGGGTGGCTAGTAGCATTTCGGAGGAGCATTTTACTTCCATCTTCAGGGTTGAAGCAAGTGGAATAAGATCATCTCAGGTTATGGAGTCGGTGGTCATTCAGAACCAATGAACGGCGATAGAACACAGAAACTTGTGAGTACTAATGTAAGAACGTTAACAGGACAAAACTATACGGTGTTACGAATTTGACGACCACAACCCAAATACTGAACGCAGTGGAAACGTCCGTAGTGCATTTGAATGACCCAGCAAATCAACTGAAGTGGTAACCCACTGGAACAGAATTTGGAAGGTGTCTGGTTGGAGTCTCTGTCGGAACATCGCGTATTCGTGCTTGTTGTCGATCCCTCCAGTTATAGTGCCGACTAACAGGTCACGGCCACTTCCTTTCCAACTCATCCTGTGGTGCCATTCCGGGGTACTGACTGCGTCACTTAGTAAACTGTCACTACGCGGCTCAATGCATTGACTTCTAAGCGGTTTCGAATCACTGGCTTTTGGGGCTTCATACTAAAAACTTAGCTCCATTTCACACTTATTCTGCCTCAACCTCATGTGAGGTACTCACTGGGGCGGGAGTTAATATAGTAAACCCTCTCTAATCCGGAGCAATTGTGGGGGGAGACATAATCTGTTTTTTTTAATTCGCTTAGTGGGGGGTGGAGTCCAGCTGGGTCCACTCGCACAGCGGCCACTGATTGGCCTATTGTACCTGCCCCCGAGTGATTATGATGATGGAGAATTTGGTAGGATGAAGATTGGCAGGGGAAAATGAAGTACTCGGAGGAAAATCGCCCCAGCGCCACTTTGTCCACCACAAATCCAACTTGACCAAACCCCGGAATCGAACCCGGGCCGCCGAGGTAGGAAACCAGCGACTAACCGCTTGAGCTATGGCGCGGCCTAATCTGGGTTATTGAAGCAAAAGGTAGCTCTAAAGGGCAAAAAGAAATCCTTTATTTACAAATTATAATAAGACAATCGATAGAAGACTCAGAAGTTGTACTTGTTTTTGAACGTAATAATACAGGTTTCAAGAAACCTTCAAGTCTTCTCTGAACAGACAAGTGACTCAGCTGCCTTCATTAATCTCGTGTGTCTCAAAGTATGTACTGGACTGCGAACAGCATTTTTCAGAGTTCGAACCGGATTAACTGTAACCAGATTAGCTAGGGTTTACTGTACTATTATGTTCTACTGGTATGACGCTGTGTAATCAGGTAAGATTGGTATTAACATTTCGGAAGAATCTTCTGCTTCCAGCTTCAGGATAAACTATTCTGGTTTCTGATGACCCCTATGAACGTTTCGCCCTTTTGCCATGCAAAGAAACCAAACTTCCAGGCTTGGTGAGGAACTGACCTCTCTTGGCCAGTGTTGTGGTTGATGACATGAAATTAATTTACCATCGAACTATTTTTTTTTACCTCTTGGAACGAGAATGGAAAGTGACATTTACAGCGCAATGGGACGGGGTTTGAAACACAGACCGATCGATCGATTGATTGGTAATGGATTCCATGCCGCGTTGCGACGTTAAATACACTTCCCCACCCATGGATGTAAAAAGGGGGAACAGAGTAGCTATGTTAAGTTTTTGTAACCGGTGCTGCCTAATTAATAGGGGCGGGGCATGTGGGTTTTGCATCCCAACAGTTGTATTCTTTTTATTAAAATGCCAACGTTAAACGCGTTATACTGTCCCGTGTTGTGGGCGCTCTAGTTTATCAGCTCGGATAATCCGGCCCACGGTCCCATTAACGTGACTCTGATTTTAATAATTTATAGAACGCGTAAAATGGCCGCAGGTTGGGAAAATATAACTCTGCAAAGTACGTGACGCCTTCCGTCTCTGCATGTGACAACGTGACTAAAACAAATCCGCGCTATTTAGCGATTTTTACGCCCAAAACTACGCAATATCGGAGTAAGGAGGATTCCACGTGACGTGAAACATGAACTTGTGAAAGGGACATAAATTTTGTCACGAAAGGTTTGAACACAATAATTGTTTACATATTGTCACGTAAACGGGGTTGGCGTGACTATTACTAATGGGTTCTGGATTCGATGACTGGATTTATCGGATGTCACTATTACCATTACAGTCAATTATAAGAGCTCACATATTGAACTCCTTCTGAACGACGTCTGTTTGACCAGTCCTCTAAGTTCTCACTGCTTCGAATGTACGAATCCACTGCCTCTTATAACTGCCCGAGAACCGAATGGAGATCACCTCCTACAAGAGTTCCAATATCGCTCTTCATGAATATGTTGTCTCGGAAACGTTCATGAACGGTTGTCTAGCAAAAAAGATAATTCTTTGTCTGGTTCCACTATTCCGACTTTTAGGCAGTATTTACTGAGCGTTGCTCAGCAATCGACTGTTCCAGCTGGTTGTCCCGGAAACGTGTTTTAACAAGCCGTTGTCTATAAATGGATTGTTCCGTCAGAGTGTATATATTGTGACGCGTCGCGCTATGCAGGATACCACTCCCCCCCCGGTGGCGGTGATGAGCCGAGCGGAGCCGAAGCGAACCGAGTTCCGGCACACTGGTCGCTATGCAACGCGGGTAAACAGTGGTTGCGAGAGACAACTCCCGACAGCGTTACCAGTAACACCGGTAACCACGGCGCCAGACAACAGTGGTGCCTATTACGTGGCTGTTTTCTGCGTTGTCCGGAACGAGGCTACATAAAGAGCAGCGAAGACTATTCACAGTTAGTTCCGAGTTAGCCAGCAGTTAGTTCACAGTTCACAGTTCTGAGTTCTGAAGTTCTCGAGTTCTGAGTTAGCCAGCAGTTAGTTCTGAGTTCTCAAGTTCTCGAGTTACGAGTTACGAGTCAGCCAGGCAGTCAACCAGCGCTTGCAGCGTAGTATTTGTGATACTGTCGATGGCAGTAATTGTCAGATTGTAATTTGTGTGATTGTAAGAGTGAATGTGAAATGAAATTCGCTATATCCACTAAGGCGTGAAGTTATTTGTCGCGTTATACACCCGACACGTGACAATGTATTGACACGTGTCGGGAGAGTACGCGTGACGAAAATAACGGGTTATATTTCGGATGATTGGGTTTATTAGCATTTCGGTTATAAGTTATCTTAATTACAATTAAATAAAGCGCTATCGCTGATTTACACACTTTCCAGTTCACCGCTGCACACGCACCAGTTTCCACTAGTTGTCTCCTGGCAACGGATCTCAACACAGAAACTAGCACTACAAATCACTACGAAGTCTTCTTGCTTTCAATACCCTGGAACCTCAGAACTCAACCAAAAACTATCTCTGGCTGCAAGCGTACTCGTGTTATATAGCCGCGACATAGACAACACAGTTGTACTGTTGCGTAGCGCAGACCACAAATGAAGCTGGTCACGTGATAGCTAAGTGCTGTTGGAGTGTGACGTCACTGCGCCTGCGCGGAAATGTGTTTACCGACCCGTTGCCTAGAAGCGGATTGCATAACCCCATTTCCATTGTTGGTGCGTGTATTACTTAGAAACGGCTGTTTCTGTAGCTCAACCGCTCTTGCATTGGACAAATTCGCCACAATGTAGTCACATGATAGTGTGATTTTAGACGGGGTTTGGACTGATAATCGGATTTATTTGACACACAACTCGTTATTACACTTTACAAATCACTATCACACAAACACTTGTATTCTCAGACATGTTCTTTATTGCGCTGCTTGGTAACGTCATCCAACAGTGGACGTTCCTCTGCTCCCGGGCTCACGTCCTCGCAGGCTGGCGGCTACATCACACCAATCTCCTAGTCTCCGTACTGCCGTCTCTAGACTTTCCCGTAGTCAAAGTCATATTGCAACTGACGGTCAGTAAGTCGTCTTGAGTCTCAAAAGAGATTGACGCCAAGACGGACTGATTGGCAGTAAACTCCCAGTCGTAAAGCAACTCTAACTGTGGTTGACTTAGTTATGGGACAGTCGCCAGCCGGTAGAACGTGAGGACGGAAGCAGAGAACATTGTTAAGATCCATCACCAGGCAACGACTGGTAGAGATACAACAAACTGAGAAGACTTACTGCTTGCTGTAGTGAATTGCAGAGTGTGAATTAGCGATAGTGCTATAGTTGCTTGTAGTTACGTTCAGTAAGTGTTCAATAAATTCAGTTACCAAACCGAACCCCTCCTATAGCCACTCCATCATGTGACGGCAGGTTAAATTTGAAGCAAATGTACTAATGAATCTCATTACAAATATATAGACCGACGTTTCGGATTAGAAAATCGCCTTCATTCTCACGTTCGAAGTGTAAGTCAAGCAAGTAACCAGTAAAAATAGGCTAAGCTTGGCTTACTCATCGACCCCGAATATTGAGGCAGTATGTTGCTCCGAAATACGCGACGTTACATCCCATCTTACATCTTCGCCTTTAGCTGTTAAGAGCGTTGTCTCTTGTCCCAGTCCCCGAGAGACAGAATATCTGACCCCCACTCCTAGTGGCACAGACAGAGATACGGAGGTATGACATTAATGCACAGTGCGGAATCTGAGGACCGCCTCTGTGGTCTAGTGGTCAGAGTCCCTGGCTACAGATCTAGAGGTTCCGGGTTCGATTCCCAGCGCTACCACATTTTGTGCGAGGTAGTGGGTCTGGAACGAGGTCCACTCAGCCTCATGAGGATAATTGAGGAGCTATTTCAAGGAAATAGCGGCTCCGGTCTAGAAAACCGAAATTAACGTCCGTGTGGATTCGTTGCACTGACCACGCTGCACCCTCTATCCGCTAAAGTTGGCACTAATTTCGCTGACAAGCTCGGTATAGTTTGCTTGCGGAATGTAGCCTCGGAGTTTGTTTGTTTGTTTGTTTGTTTCTTTTTGTGGAAACCGAGACGTTGCTAACTAGTGTGTTAGTCCCCTCGCCAGATGCTAAGAATAAATTATTGAACCTTAAATAAAGTTGTAAGTTTTGAGGTTTTCACGGCGATGACTGTGAAGAAAGTCGTCTTCTGGGATCTGGCGCCGTGTATTCTTGGTTTTAACCGACGTTTCGGAGGAACATCTCACCCTGAAGATGGAGGCGATATATTCCTCCGAAACGACAGTTAAAACCAAGAATACACGGCGCCAGATCCCAGAAGACGACTTTCTTCACTTAAATAAAGTTGTTTGATGTCGCATTTGAGATGAATATGGAGCTTAGTATCTCCTTGTATGTGACGCCGTGTCGTAAATGTCCACCGACGCTTAAGAGAAACATTGGTGAACTTCTACCAGATGCCATGGGATCACGTCCCAGAATCCCAAATGCCTGTCGGACGCCCTGCAGTATGTAGCGGAGAGCGGTGTGGAGGGAAATTCCATCAAGAGATACACGTTGCTTTACCACGTGACGAAGAGCTAATTGTGTTCGCTGTTCTGTTACTGTTAGCCTTAAAATATTTTGCTGCTTCGCTCTCTAAGCACTTCAAGGTTAATCCTGACATATTTTTTTTTCCGCATAACGTGACTTTAATTTTAGTTGCGAATATCCGGACGTCTCTTCGGTTGTAAAACCACGTAACAATAATTTCTATGTTGTTCATAAAGATGTTTATATAGGATGATGGTGGAAAAACCAGAAGGAAAGAGACCACTGGGAAGACCAAGGCGTAGGTGGGTGGACAATATTGAGATGTATCTTAGAGAGACAAGATGAGATGGTATGGATTGGCTTGGTCTGACTCAGGATACGGACCAGTGGAAGGCTCTTGTGAACACGGTAATTAACCTTCGACTTCCATAAAATGCTGGAGAATTCTTGAGTAGCTGCAGAATTGGCGGCTCCTCAAGAAGGGTTAATCTCTATGATTAAGTAAGCAAGTCATAAAGATGTTTAGATGTGATAACAATAAATAGGATTGTATACATCACTGGACAACAACATTGCGATAGTATAAAAGGAGGAACCCTACTTTTCAAATTGTTTGGGATACATTAACCCCAGTTCTGGGCCGCGGCATAGCTCAAACGGTTAATCGCTGGCTTCCCATCGCGGCGGCCGGGGTTCGATCCCGGATCTGGTGAAGTGGGATTTGTGGAAGACAAAGCGGCGCTGGGGCAGGTTTTCTTCAAGTACTTCGGTTTCCCCTGTCATTCTTCATTCCACCAATTGCTCCACAATCACCCTCACCTATCATTTGGGGCTGGTACAATAAGCCAGAAGTGGCCGCAGTACAAGGGACTTAGTCCCACCCCACTAGCAATAAAAAAACCAGTTCTGGGCACAGAAAATATGCTTCTTGTCACAATTTTGTAACTGAATCTTCTCACATTTGCATATTTTTAGTCTTATTACTTGTCAATCATAATATACAGTGTAACGTAATAACGTAATATAAAAATACAAACGACACTGCACGCGCTTGAACTAATTGTTTACGTGGGAATTTTAATACAATTTTAAATACATTGGGAGGCTAATGTATGGAAAAGTGGACACCATATTGCGTGCAGTGAAAAACCCCAGTCAGAATAACCAGGAAATACACTAAAAGAAACTCATCGTAACTAAATCTACACTTCAAGAAGCGCCATTGTGAGTGCCTAAGATAAACATCGGAACCAACCGTGATAACAAGTTTTGTACAGAGAGCATTAGTCATATCTAAAGTGCATATTATTAGAATATCTTATGTAACAGTGTTTCCTTATCGTAGTGGTGCGCCTCTGAAGATGATTCCTTTGAATCGAAACAGGTAAGGCGAATGAGGACTGAAGTGTTGTAAACTCGTATGTCACACTGGACTTAACTTTTCATTATCTACTCTATAAAAATACAGGTATGTTAAAAAGGTAAAGCTATCCTATAACAGGCCGTGAAGGCCCATAAGGTTGTGAGACGACGAGGCTCCCATATTTCTTAGACAGTCGACTCACAGATGGCGGTGAGGTTGTCACCCTTACATGCCGGCAGCCCTTTACACCCCAGGAAGATTCCTGGTACTCATTTCTGTCAGAGGGTAGGTCGACCCAAGGGCCATACTGTGGCTGGAAGGATTAGGTCAATAGAAATATCCAATTACCTCATTCGGGAATCGAACCCGCGATCATCCGGCTTGTACCTTAATGCCTCAACTAACTATGTTACCACGTGCTTGCAATATAAAAATATGTTTCATTATTGAATAAATTTTACTGTCGTGTAAACATGATTATTTAAAATTGTGTACTAAGTAATAAGTAAGTTCATATGTCTTGTATACACGATGAAAGATGCGGGCGAAGAGAACAATACGTGGCATGTCATAACTTCTTGGTTGTGACTTTTGTGGTCGGCATGCCTGATGTAGTCAAAAGGGGACGGGCGAGAGTCAATAAATAGGACACAAATGGAAATAAAACAGCTGTAATGGCCGTAATAGGTTTTCTATGTGTATCACTAGATAGCAGCACAGTCCAACTTCTTGGCAGTCTAGGTAGCAGACGCGAATGCGCATGATCAGAGGCTGGTTTCTGTAGTCAGAATGGCAACCGTACTTGATTGTATACTACCGACGAGCAACGTTCTGTTGTATGGGATTTTGTGGGCAGAAGGGCTCAATTCAGAAGTTATGGGACAAATGTATCAATGTTGGTGGAGGATATGTCGAGAAATAAATGCTTCTTCCAGGTTTGCATGTCGCACGTTTTACATTCTGTATCCATTTGGGTCGCCACGCTCATACGTGTGTGGTGAAATTAATCTGAACCCGGCTCCTGGCCGGGCCGGTCTCGCGAGCCAGACTCGTACGTTTATGGGCCGCCTAACGCACTCAACCGAGTTGATGTCTCCCCATGAATGTATATGGGGTGGGCCTTCTCGGCCCTTGCACCTCGACCTACAGTTGTCTATTGTGCTTATGTCTCCCGTTGCTTGTATCTGAGGAAGAAAAAAAGGTCCGGTTCCCGAGACCTTCAGTTTTTTCTGAATGTCGACGGATGGACAGAGTGATTCGGTGACCCCAAAACATTTCCCCAGTTTTGTACCCATGCTTTATCTTTCTCTTGCAGGTAAGTTCTCCTTGCACCTGCTCCCTGCTCGGGATGCAACCAGCAAGTCGCCCCCTTCAGCAGATGTCTGCGGAGGTCTTCCTGTCTGTATAAAGTCACCACAAGCCCTTAGCCAACTCACAGCAACACGCTGTAAGTACGATATATACTGTAAGGCTATATTTCCGCAGTAAACCCTCCCCTAACGCGGATTTGTCTAAAGCTTATTCGATTTTACGTTCGCCGAACGCGGAAAATTCAATTCCACACTGTCTGCCAAATTCACTATAGCTTCGTTAGGAATTTTGTGGCAATAGTGCCTAATATTCCGTTAATGTAATATTTTAATATTTAACTTTCCGGGCACCCTTTATTAATTTACATGGTTTGTCCATAACTAAATATAATTACAATGTATTTTTGATTTTACTCTTTAATTATTTTGACTTCAAATAGGCTCGTTCCCATAAGCGCCATTAAGCACACGCAGCAAGTGTTAATTTAACGAACACTGCGCCTCCGAGGAACTTACGCTCTGTTTTGGCGATTTAAACAATGAAACGGAGGCGACATGAGCCACTCCTGCCCGACGATAAATTGGATGATCTGCACCCATCGATCCTCGTTCCAAAACCAAGAAACAAATGAGGGCTACGAACAATTCCCAACGAAGTGACGAGTTGCGTTGGCGGTTCGCTGCCCGCCTCACGTTTACAGAATTCAGTGGCTTTTGTTTCATTTCAAGGGCAGAACTTCACCCTCTGTAGCTGCCCCACTTCCGTCCCTGCAGCGAAAGACACATAAAACTGAAACTTAAGAACCCGCAACATTTCCCGTTGTTGGTTTATACAGTTCAGCCGTTGCGTTTCACGCAATGTTTGCTGCCTGGCTCTTCGCGTTACGAAACTACGAACAGCGGGTTGTCATTCACAATTATAATGATCTCTCAATTAATGACCAGTGTTCCTTATTTAAAAGCCTCTTTACCTCTCTGAAGCACAGTGGTTGCAATATGTACCACTGGCTTCAACATTGAATAGAACCCTGCCTTTTCTTCGCGGATTGTACAGAATGATTCTAAATTATTGTCGGTGTTTCCGTGACATATATTTCAAACCTAAGTAACAAAGTAAAACTGCTTAAGGAATATGAAAGTGTAACACAAAAAGTTTCATTATTTGTAGAACCAATGCTGTAGAATGCTAAGCAACTTCAACGTGCTCGCCTTTCGTGGCACGTCAGAAATTTTATTTTGTTGTTTCCGGTTTGAAAATTAATGACCACGGAAACCCCCGACAATAATTTAGAATCATTCTGTATTTAAATGTTGCGCATGATTCCCAAATAAACGCAGATTGCTTTAATAGACAATGTTAACAGATTGGTTTCTGTAATGGGGACGCAGTGAGTTTTTTGAACTGAAATGAATTTCAGGCTTCAGAACAATTGTATCCCAGCCTCGCGGCTCCGAAACTCCAGCCCACAATCGGCCCACAAATGAAGCTGTCAGCCTTACACACCGGCTGAGTCGACCGCAGGGTCGTTTTGCGGCTGGAAGGATTAGGTCAAGTGAAAGAAAAATGCAGTGACCTCATCGGGAATCCAGCTTGTCAGGTTCTGGAGGAGGTCCGTCCACGGGTAGGTGTTCCCTCAATCTCTGTCTCCCCGAGCTCCAGTGGGTTATCGTAACTGTAAGCTACTGACAAATGCTAATAAGCATGTTTCTTTCCTTCCCAGTCCCCGTTAGTTACGAAGATTAACTTCAATACGTACGCAGCTGAAAGTGTTCACATCGGGCTGACTCCGATCAACTGTGAGCCGGAAAATCTCAGTCGCTATAGCGACTGGTTGAGCGGACGGATTTCGAGCCTCCTCTCCACGTCGTCATGATTGGTTCTAGGACTCTTCCAGACCCTTTCCCTGGGGATAAAGTGTCCAGAAAGTGAAGCTGACCACTCCAACTAGTTCAGAGGTCAAGAATACGTGGGTCTATACATCCACTCCCCCATATGTCTTCATGGCTTAGTGCTTAATTAGTTAAACACTGGGATAATTCCACCTTTCAGTGGCAACTATATGTACTAGATGCTGTAACGTTGCACTCCTCACTAAATCCGTAGTATTTCCGTTCAGTTACAAATTTCTTTCTTTTTTTTAGAGAAACAAACGTGTATTTGTTCTTTCTTATTGGTAATAGTTTTTCTCGAGGCAGGAAACGTTTGGGGGCACGCGGTAGCGTAGTTGGTTGAGGCACTATGCTACTAGCCGGAAGGTCGCGGGTTAAAGTCCCGATGAGAGCCTTGAATTTTTTTTTCAGTTGACCTAATCCATCCAGCCACACTATGGCCCTGGGGTCGATTAAGCCTCTAACAGAAATGAGTACCAGGAGAGTAAAGTGCTGCCAGAGCGTAAAGCTGACAACCTTGCCGCCATCTCTGAGCCTATTGTCTAGATAAAGTGGGACCCACGACGTCTCACAACCCTATGGGCCTTCACGGCCTGTTACAGGGATAGCTTTACTTTTTTTTTTTTACAGGAGACGTTTAAGGAAATAGATGTATGAAGCCATCAGTTGTGTGTTTCCGTCCAAAAGTTTGATTCAGTTGCCGCAACAGATTTTCATGAAACTTGGCTGCAGGTCCTGCTAACACATGCGCTTGTCACCTTCCTGTGGTTCGGTTTTTAGCATCGGTATACAAAATGCCGTCCGTACGGAGTGTTTAGGTAGGGCGGCGCCCATGTACCTGAATTTCGTGCCGCAATACGCTGTGTACAGGTGTTCCAAATATACGGAACCTGCTTCTTACGTAGGATTTGCCATAACATTGCAGCCTCGTGGCACCTTCGTTTATCTTTCATCTTGACGCCGGTAGTTAACTAACCCTTCTAGCTACCAAAGTAAAATATTGCGTGAAAACATGCCACAAACATAGTTACAAATTCTGTACGAAACGGTTTGTGTGTGTTATTACCAATTACAAATATGGCCATGACTTCGAAGATTNAAACGAAGATTACACGGCGCCTAAACCCAGAAGACGACTTTCTTCATAGTCATCGCCGTGAAAACCTCAAAACTTACATTGACGGTAATTAATTTACATCCGCTGTGTGCATCCCGACATCTCGATAAGGACCTGATCGCTTGACGGAAAGTAAGCTCTCCCTGTAACAGGTCACGGTGACTCTTAAGATTGTGAGACGTCGAGGCTCTCACATTTTCAAGGCAATCGGCCCACAGATGAGTCTGTCAGTCTTACACACCGCCTGAGTCAACCTCAGGGCCATATTGCGGCTGGAAGGATTATGTCAATTGAACAAAATGCAGTGACCTCATCGGGAATCGAACCCGCGACATTCCGGCTTGTGGCATAGTGTCACAACGAACTACGCTGCCGTAAGTTCGTGCCAGAAGTTTTTAAATATTGTTTAACGAAGCTCTTTGTACAGATACATGTTTGACAAGCTGATAGTCGCCCAGAACTTCTGTTTTTTGGTGACTGGAGGTCAGTTACTGTGCTAACTAGATGCTGCTATTAAAAAAACTGTATTTAGATAAGCTCTGTCGAAATCGGTTGTTTGTAAGTCTGTCTCCCTTGTGCTTTTTAACGGAAAGTTTCGCGATTCTGACCTCACTTCACAATTTGCATGCAGCATTTCCTTGTCCACTTCACAAGAACCGGAGTTCAGGTTCTCACAGTGGTGGTTCTGAAGAGTGTTGTCTTCCGGGTTATAACGCTGTGAAATCTGTTGAAAGCCAACCGATGTTTCAGAGGAACATATCGCCTCCATCTTCAGGATCAAATAAGCGGAGCTCGGCTTATTTAACCCTGAAGATGCAGGCGATATGTTCCTCCGAAACGTCGAACCATCTCTGAACTGCAGGGCGTTACAACCTTTAAGACTGAACTCCTTATTTTGATTAAAGACCGTTGTTTTGTGATATATCACCCCCGTGTTGTCTGGTCGGTACTTGTCAACGTTTCGGTGGAACATTCTGCTTCTATCTTTAGCTTTGCCTATAAGATAGAGGCGGCGGCAGGTTCCACCTAAATCTTGACAACTATCTATCAGACCACACGGCGTCACATGGCAGAAGACACGAAAGTCAAGCCTCATAATCAGACTGATGTTAGGGAGTTGACGCAGAGTAGGACTGTACGTGCTTTAGCCCTGTGAGTCACCGGAGCCGTGACGTGACGTAAGCAACAGGTCGTGGAGGGGAGGCAACATCTCCCCCCGTGACCGCGCCGTATGTGTACGCAGCACGCTTGCTACACCACGGTGCCCCATCAGGAGCCGTTGGGCCCTGAGCTGGCTGAGAATGTTCCTGCTTTACATGCTGCCCAGAGAGTCCGTTACCGGTCCCCCTTACTGAGCCAGTAGAATCCAGATATCACCCTCACAATATATTTATTTAAAATAAGTTTTAGGCCGCGCCATAGCTCAAGCTGTTAGTCACTGGCTTCCCACCGCGGCGGCCCGGGTTCGATCCCGGGGTCCTGGTCAAGTGGGATTTGTGGTGAACAAAGTGGCGCTGGGGCAGGTTTTCTCCGAGTACTTCGGTTTCCCCTGCCAATCTTCATTCCACCAATTGCTCCACAATCACCCTCACCTATCATCTGGGGCTGGTACAATATGCCAGAAGTGGCCGCAGTACAAGGGACTTAGTCCCACCTCAGTAGCGATAAAAAAAATATAAGTTTTGATACTATTCTCCATCTACGCCTAGACCTCGCAAGTGGTCTCTTTCCCGTCCGTGCTGTCTATCACGTCGTCCCTGACTGGATCATCTTAATAACGTGTTGTAGCAATACAAAATATGATGCTCCTCATTACCCAGTTTCTAAACCCACTTACGCTCTTAGGTCCAAACAATTACCTCTGCGTCCTTTTTTTTTTAACCCCAATCTGTGTTTTCCTTTTGGAGCTCTAGACCGTTTCTCACACCGAGACACCTACTCTGTGGGTCCCTTAGACAGGACTAACGTCAGTCACAGACCAGTTATCTGCCCCCTCACATGAAGAAGAAACAGATTCAGGTTCCGAAACGCTGTGGACGATGGACAAAGTATGAAACCCCAGTAATTCTGAGAAGAGAGATGTTTTTGTTTTGGAAATTATCGTATGTTGTGAGCTATTTAGCTTGGTGTAGCGTCGTGAAATAATCTGCGATATAAATAGCCGTAATTTTTAGGTTTCGTTAATGATCTGTGTAAGCTCGGCAGTTCGGCTGGAAACCGTACAGACTGGAATAATCTTTCGCTGAGGGAGGGACTGAATCTGGAAGCAAGAAACTGCTGTGCTCTCGCAGGCGTGAGGCACAAGCCGGCGCTCTGAGGCATGTTACGGCCGGAAGAACTGGGAGTTGCTAAGGGCGAGCGAGAGAGAGATGCACAGAGCAGAATGACGCTGTAGTGCCGGGGGAGGGGGCTCCTGCGCAAAAGAGGAGGGGAAGAGGAAGTTCTGGATGATGAGAAAGCTAAAGAGAGATGCATTTCTGTCGTAGATGGCAAGGAAAGATAATGAGACAAAAAGAAAGTAGGAGGGAAAAGGGAACTTTAACTCCGGAGCTGTGGCCAGAAGAGACAGCGGCTCTTGTAGAGAAACAGGTGGCTATGTACGTACGTAGCTAATGAACGTTTTGTGGATGTTTTTGTTGTCCTGTTATATACGCATAATAGGGCCCTCACTGATTTCGCTTTCCAGTGTTCCAGAAACTTCTAATCAGGTTCACAGTAACGTGAGAAAGAACGGTTAGATCGTAACATAGCTCAGGCTGTTAGTCACCGGCTTCCCATCTCGGCGACCCGGGTTCGAGCCCAGGTCAGATCAAGTGGGATTTGTGATGAACAAAGTGACATGGGCAGGTTTTCTCCTAGTACTTCGGTTCCCCTGCCAATTCTCATTCCACCGACTGCTTATCTATCATCCCGGGCTGGTACAATAGGCGCAATAGTGGCCGACGTACCGAGTGGACTCTCACACCACCCAAAGAAACTAAAAAGAAAAAGATAGAACGGTTGTGGTTTAACAGATTCCTCTTTCAGAGTTCGACGTACGCCTCGTTAAGCAAACAAGATGAGCAGACCGTGTAGCACGCATGGGAGAGAAGAGGGTTTTGGTCATAAACCACAGAGTAAATGACAGTCCCGTACGCAGATGCGAGGGTAATATTAAAATGAATGCTAGAGAGTTCGGCTGGGGTGGTATGGACAGGGACCCGTGGCTGGTTCTTGTGAACACGTAATGAGCATTTGAGTTCTGTAAACTTCTGGGAATTTCTTCACTAACTGAGCGTATGGCGGCTTCTTATGAAGGACCTGGCTCCATGGAGTTAGTTAGTTGGTTATTTAATCAGTTAATTAGTCAGTTAAGCCTTGTTATGAAGTATCTTATAGCATATTTCCAGTTTATTGTTCGATAACATCCATCATTCGACACTATGTAGCCTGAGCTACTGATAGCGTCGTTAAACAAAACAAATATAATATTATGGCGTAGCGTTAATGAGAAGCTTGTGCGTACAAAAGCAAGGAAGTTCATATTGTCACGTGTTGGGTATATGTCACGCGACAAATAACTTCACGCCGTTCTGGATCTAGCGAATTTATTGAACACTCGCTCCCACAATCACACAATTTACAGTTCCACAACTACTGCCATCTGCAGTATCACAATTACTTCTCCTGCTTCCGTTCACTCCTGCGAATGCTAGACTGCAACTGACAGGTTACTCTCTCTCACTGACGAATACTCCTCGTTATGTAGCTTCCGCACTGACAACACAGAAAACAGTTACGTGATAGCTACCACTGCTGCGTAGTAACCGCGGTGTCCCCTGTTACGTCACCGCGGTAGAGGGGGACGGAGTGTTGACTGGCCTGTTACCGTAACAGCGGCAGTTGCTCCGGTGTTGTTACGTCAACGCTGGAGGGGGTTGTTTACCTAGCGTTGCGCCTCCACGTTATAATATGTTCTTGAGACCTCACGTCTCTCTCATCTCACTCTGTATTAGCACAACGGGACGCATCCCACCGCTTGAGGAACATTGATGCAAGCGAATTATACCGACCGAGCGACCGCCGCTTGTCGGCGAAGTTAGTGACAAGTTTTGCCGAAAGAGGGTGTCGCGTGGTCAGCGCAACGGATTTCCACTGCCGTTAATCTCGGTTTTCTAGACCGGAGCCGCTACTTTTCATTAATTTTTTTTAATTCGCTTAGTCGGGGGGTGGAGTCCTACTGGGTCCACTCGGCACGACGGCCACTGATTGGCCTATTGTAGCCTGCCCCGGGTGATTATGATGGTGGAGAATTTGATGGAATGAAATTGGCAGGGGAAACCGAAGTACTCGGAGAAAACCCACCCCAACGCCACTTTGTCCACCACAAATCCCACTAGACGACACCTGTGATCGAACCCGGGCCGCCGAGGTGGGAAGTCAGCGACTAACCGCTTTAGCTATGGCACGGCCTACTTTTCAATTTAAGTAGCTCCTCAATTATCGCCACGAGGCTGAGTGGACTCCGTTCCGGACTCACTACTTCTCAGAAAATCTGGTAGCGTCGGGAATCGAACCCGGGACCTCTGGATCTGTAGCCAGGAACTCTGACCACTTGATCACAGAGGCGGCCTGTGTCATCTTCCTGGTAACTTAGTCATTATCGGATATACGTAAAACTTTATTTTAATGCTAACGACAGACCTAATGCTTTATGATTTCCTGCCATCAGCAGCAATATGACAGGCGCCAGTGGCAGTTTAGCTTAGGTTCCTGGCGTTTGGGCTCGTAATTTAGTCCCAAGACATATGCAGCTTTCGATAAGATAGTTGTCGTCATGAATGTGAAGTACCAAAATGGCGGCCGCTATCAATTTGAAGGTAAAGGCTAAGGTTGCTGTATGTCTGTCCCTACTTGCCTGCTGAGGGAATTACTATATCTCCCGTACAGAGGACAGTACATTGCAGGTGGTGACACTGTTCGTGCAAGCATGGCAGTGCTCTGGGTTCTTCAGGGAGTAGGAAGGCGGGGTGACGCACCTTCGAATTAGCCATACTCACTTACACGTGAACATATATTGCGTTGTTGCACGCTATACGAATTCGGGGATTCCGAATTGTCAGTTTGGACCTGCGAGCCGGGATAGCTGAGTCGGTATAGCGACAGGCTACACGGTCGGGGTTCAATTACCGGCAGGGTTAAGAGATCTTTCTCTGCTTCACAGCGTCCAGACCGGCTCTGAGGTCCACCCAGCCCAATGGGTGCCTGGAAAGGAGGCTATTTCCCGGGGGAGCAAAGCTGCCGGGAGTGAAGGTGACCACTTTCCCTCATGTCTTCATGGCGTACTGCTCAATTACTTAAAGCAGGCAAAATTCTGCCTCTTTTTTACGGTCTGGAACTACAGTCTAATACATTTATCTTGGCCAGCGAAACTCATCACCCCTCTACCCGCCCCACCAGTTTGCATGTATGCTGATGTAGGTCAGTAGTGTGGGAGGGGATAGAGTGCCCTTGATCGGTCAGTGGAAGTGTCAGTTACAATTCTTGCGTCGTAATGATTTGCGCAGTCTTCGTGCTTTTGTTTTCAACGTTAAAATACACAAGTGCAGCTTATTTTTTTATTGCTAGTGGGGTGGGCCAAGTCCCTTTTACTGCGGCCACTTCTGGCCTATTGTACCAGCCCCAGATGATAGTTGAGGGTGATTGTGGAGCAACTGGTGGAATGACGATTGGCAGGGGAAACCGAAGTACTCGGAGAAAACCTGCCCCAGCGCCACTTTTTCCACCACAAATCCCACTTTATCGAACCCTGGCCGCCGCGGTGGGAAGCCAGCGACTAACCGCTTGAGCTTGGCGCGGCCAAGTACAGCTTAAATATTGTAAGAGGCGAAAGGGAAGTAGTCACTGCGCTCAAATGAGCACCGCATCATGTAGGCTGTTAGATAAGTGGAGGTTCATCTCCACGCAGTCTCAGTAGGAGATGGTACCTACTGCATATGAAACTGGGTTGGTCCCAGAACCGGTCTACGCTCCGTGGAGAAGAGAAACCCCTTTTTTCCCCTCTCGGAAGTCGAGCCCCAATTTCTCAATTTTACAGCCAGTAGATTAGCCTCATACCGACTGAGCTATTCGGGCTTTGTAATAAACGCCTAGCATTGCACTAATTCGTATGAAAGCCACCTTGGTACTGTCGGTAACGGCAGTTAACTGCTCTTCCACGGCGGGGACGTTTATAGACGTATGTAGCTTGTAATCAGTTCAAGAGAAGAGTTATATCTCCTGGTATATAACGCTGTGTAGTCCGTTGAAAGTCAACCGACGTTTCGAAGGAACATATCTCCTCCATCTTCAGGGTCGAAGAATTAACCTAACAAGAAAACAGGTGGCAAAGCAGATCCAAGAGAATCGATTCATCTCGTTTTTTTAATAGTTAAACCAGAGGACGGGCACAATTTAATAATATGGTCCTGAAGAAGGAATGGTTTTTGTTATAAAATGAAAATATCGTTTACCGGGGAAGGGTGTGTATCCGGACAATACGTCCTCAGCGCAGAGATTAGATTCTATCGCTTTGAAGCAGACATCGGCCATTGCTTGTATTGCATCTGCATTTACACCAGGTGTTTGTTGTTCTACCTAACAGTGCGATTAACATCAGTGAGAGAGGCGATATAATTGAGATGGCAATGCGCAGATGTCAATCTCTTGAACTCTCATGGGATAGTGACGTTGGCATCCGGGTAGAATGAAGCAAGGTCCCAGCTATGCTGTTCGAGGAGGCACGATGTAATTACATTAGTACTGCGCATGTGCTACCGTCAGGCGCTCAGTGCAGGGCTGCGGAGTAACAGAACTTCAAAAAACATTAAATTTCTATTGTTGTCAATTTTAAAGTGATTCCGATGCTTAATAATTAATCACTACTCCATGTAAGCATATGGGGATTGGACGTAAGGACCCACCCAATATTAACCTCGGTGCTTGATGAAGTTAATAGGCTGCTTCACGCTCCGGCCGCCCCCCTCCCTCCGTTATCCTCTGGATAGAAAGACAGTTGGGACCAAGTTAGGTCCGGATATGGTGGAGAAAATGAAAATGTCTTGCCCCTGTAGGAAGTCGCACCCCATTTTCGTGTCCACTAATTTTTGTGGCATTAGCACAAAGGTCGTTGAAATTTTAGTAGTAATTGTTGAAGTTGTTAACATCTTTATTACGTTTGCTACATACAGTCTACTGCAGAAGCAATTTCTGTGCACATTTCGCTTTGTCAAAAATATCCAGCCGCGAGAGAGGTATAATTTCCGAAAAGGGGCCGAGTTCCGTAGAGTAACAGGATTCACTGTGCAGTGCTGGTCTCTTGAGTTAAAGTATTAACTTTTTCGGCATGAGTGAACACTGCAATACCGACTGAGGGATGCATTCTGTTTCTGTTTATTGCAGCCATCTTTTGTAACAATTCGGAACTACTATCAGCTCAGGCTAGCAACGCATATAACGACAGTAAACCAAATTTTAGCCTTTTATATGGAAGAAAGTTTTCCGAGAACATGAAGCATGGCGATGTGTTGATTTTGCTGAGTCACTGTTCTTGAGAAATACGTTCGAGGGCAAGTCCTAAATGCAAGCTCAAAGTATGTACAAAGCATTTGTCTCCGTTCAAATACTGCAATGAGAACATGATTATGAAATCGAGGGAAAGTGGCACAAGGGCCTCATACTCATTTAGGGGGGTGGAGGGGGGAAATTGCACTACCGAGAAACACGAATCTCTTTGTAATTTATAGGCTCAACTTTTCGGAATTCTAAAATTACCACGCTAAATGCGGCTGCTTTAACTTCCTGCTGATCAAATAGTTCCGGCCATACGGAAGACCAGATAGGTTCAAATGTAGCCCGAATATCTCGTGGCAACATTAATTTACTCATACCTGGTCTGTTTATTTATACTTGGTTGGAATATCAGATGGTCCTCTGTTAGGACAAGAAGTTCTGGGAAGAACTAATCACCTATGTAACTTTTGAGGTTTTCACGGCGATGACTATGAAGAAAGTCGTCTTCTGGGTTTAGGCGCCGTGTATTCTTTGTTTTGGCCGACGTTCCTCCGAAACTAATCACCTACTTTCCTTTTATGCCACACGGACCTCATAGAAAATGCCTCCAACAATTCTTCGTTGCGGTGGGAACGACTTTACCGAGTTCTTACCTAGCAGCTATAGGAGGATATACAGACAAACCCACAGACGCACTCGTCCGAAAGTTCTTCATTGTTGCGTGTATTCAGTGTCGCGGAAACGTGTTTACCGAGCCGTTGTCTAACAACGGTAGGGAACGGACACATTCACAGAGGCTATTGGGAGGGATTTATAAATCATGCCGTTGAAATGTGTTCAGGTGCTATGATATAGATACCAGGTTTGATAAAGATTGTTTCAGGCATTCAAAAGTGCTGACAGACTCAGAGACAAGCAGCATGGAGATCGCATAAACCTATTTTCATTTTTTCAAAATATGGAAAGTAGGCTAAAATAGCTAAAAATAAATCAGCCAATATTAAAATAGCATTTTGTGAAGTTAGTATCAATGGACAACTATTTGTATCATATCTGGCCCCATTCCGTCAACTAACGGCTTAAGTAAGTGACATGCTATGAAGATCTACTTCAGTTTCCGTCGGATGTGAGGTTCTCGCGGAAGTGGCTATGGATAGAGCGGTCTTCCGGATTCTAGAGTCGCTCAGTTCGGAGAGAGACCAACGCCCACTTTGGTCCCTGAAGATTGAGGTGATGTGTTCCTCCGAAACATCGGACCCTGTCCGAACTACACTCCGTCACAAAACAGACTCCGTGCCCCGTACTTACTTACTCATGGAGCTGAGCCCTTCTGGAAGAGCCGCCAATTCTGCAGCTACTCAAGAATTTCCCAGCATTTTATGGAACCCGAAGGTTCATTACTGTGTTCACAAGAGCCCTCCACTGGTCCCTATCCTGAGCCAGATCTATCCAATGCATACCATCCCATCCTATCTCTCTAAGATCTATTCTAATATTGTCCACCCGCCTACGCCTTGGTCTTCCCTCTGGTCTCTTTCTTTCTGGCTTTCCTATCAATATCCTATACGTATTCCTCGTCTCCCCCATTCGTGCTACATGACCTGCCCACCTCATCCTCCTTGATTTGATCATACTAATTGTACTTGGAGGAGAGTACTAGTTATGAAGTTCCTCATTATGCAGTTTTCTCCAGCTTCCTGTCACTTCATCTCTTTTAGGTCCAAATATTCTCCTCAACACCCTGTTCTCAAACACCCTCAGTCTGTGTTCCTCCCTTAATGTCAGAAACCAAGTTTCACACCCATACAGAATCACAGGCAAAATTATAGTTTCGTATATTCTAATTTTTATATTTTTGGACAACAGACGAGAAAATTACCGAGTTCAATCGCCTCTTAATTTCTTCCTTAACCAGGTTTCGATCTGTTATCGTTGTTCCCAAATATCTGAAGTGTGCCACATTTTCAAAACATATGTTTCCTATTTTTATGTCATGATTGTGCCTTTCATTTTGGTGACGAGACAGCAACATATACTTAGTTTTCTCTGTGTTTACTTCTAGACCAACCTCTTTACTTGCGTCAGTTAAAGTTTGTGTGTTTTTCTTTATGCTATCTACGTTATCACCCAGTAGATTCACATCGGCCGGTCACGGTAGCCGAGCGGTCTAAGGCATGTACTGTCTTCACTCGCTTGGAAACCGGGATCGTGGGTTCGAATCCCACTCAGGGAATGGATTTTTAGTTTGTGTGTGTTCTTTTTTCTCTGTTTGTGTACAGGTAGGGGCCTTGCGACGAGCTGATCACCCGCCCAAGGAGTCCTACCGAATGTGTAAGATCGAGTAAGACCGAAGTGAACGGAGAGGTTCATGGCCCCCTGGGGCTGTAGTGCCAAGGAAAAAAAAAAAGATTCACATCATCGGCTTAGACCAACAGCTCTGGATAGGAAATTTATGAGACAAATGTTTACCTACACAGACTTTTCTATACGTTTCGTTTAAACACATTTTAATCAACCTAAGTAGTTTCATGGGTATCCAAAACTCTATTATAATATTGTACAATACTTCCCTCCTAACCGAATCGTAGGCTTTCTTGGAGTCTATGAATAGCTGATGTACTGTCTCATCGTACTCCCATTTTTTCCCCAATATCTGACGAATGCAAAAGATCTGATCTGTAGTTGATCTGTTACGTCGAAACCCACACTGATGATTACCAATAATTTCATCTATATATGGACTTAACCTTGAAAAAAAATATTGGACAAAATTTTATATGAAGTTGATAGCAGTGATATCCCCCCGATAATTACTACAGTAAGTTTTATCACCCTTCTTGTGAACTGGTACAATAATAGACTCCTTCCACTGATCAGGCAATTTTTCCTCATGCAAAATAGACGTAATTAGATTGTGGATCTTAGAACGTAATATTTCGCCTCCTGCTTGAATAAGTTCTGCCGGAATTTGATCACTACCTGGCGATTTATACCGTTTCAATTTTGCAATAGCACTTTCAACCTCAAAAGGGCTAGCATCAGGTGCTAACTGCCTTTCTGTATGGATTTCTGTCTGCCTAACATCACTGACCCTATGTACATTCAATAACGGAGAAGTAGTTCCTCCACCTGTTCAAAATGTTGTGGGAATCTTCAAGCAGATCACCATTCTCATCCTTCACTAAGTTACTGCTAGGCTGATAACCCCTCTTAAAGTCATTTATTCCTCTATACAGGTCTCTAGTGTTCTTGTTCTTACTGTTCATTGCAAGCTCATCAATTTTGTCTTTCAGATATTCCCTCTTTTTGTTCCTGAAATGCCTGCTGGTTTCACGTCTTATATTGTTCAGATTATCCCCATTTAACTCGCTTGGATCCTGTAACCATTGCAATTTGGCCTGCTTTCTTTGATCTAATAATTTTGAGCATCCTTCATCGAACCATGGCTTAAGCTTCTTCGGTTCATTATAACCTAGACCCTCTTTGGCAGACATTTTTATATTCTCTCTAATAGTTTCCCAAGCTTTATTAACACCCACCTCGGTTTCCAAGTTCTCCAAACCGTGAACCTATTTGAGATTTCAACACAATACTGCTCTTTTCCCTCTACATCATTTAATTTCTTTAGATTGAACCTCTCCATATGAACTCTGTGTGCTGTTTGTTTGCTCACTGCCAGTCTTTCCCTAACCTTTGCCACCACCAGGTAGTGGTCAGTATCACAATCTGCTGCCCTGAATGATCGGACATCAAGTATACTTGAGTGCTGTCTCCTATCTATCAAAATATGGTCTATTTGATTGTGTATCTTCCCATCAGGAGATGACCAAGTAAATTTATGGACGTTACGATGTGGGAACATTGTACTTTTGACAGTAAGATTTTTTGATGTGGCAAAGTTTACAACTCTAACTCCATTATCATTACTAATTTCATGCAAACTCTCATTCCCAATCGTTGGTTTGAAAATGTCTTCCCTCCCTACTTTGGCATTGAAATCTCCTAACAAAATTTTCATAGAGTACTTCGGGAATTTATCAAATACATGTTCTAGTTCTTCATAGAATCTGTCCTTTCTGACATCAATTTTATCTTCTGTTGGGGCGTGAACATTCATAACAATGATATCACACCGGCGACCTTTTAGTATTATATATGATATCCTATCACTATCGAATTCTACCCTACTACGGTTATGAATATACATGTTAAGTGGAGGTTTGGACCCACACGTTCCTAACCTCGGCAGTAGACGGCGTGGGCGGTCAGCTTTAAACCTCTGTAGCTCTCCTCTTGCATCCAGATGATGGAGGTGGGGGTGGCGGGACGGAGCGGGGCCCAGTGCCTATCCGGAAGCGATGGAGGTGAGAAATTCCCCAATCCTGACGTCCCATTTCCGGTTCTTTGTTTCTTTGCCGTACGGGCCAGCGTGACCGCGCGACGAGTGATGATGAATTGTCCGTCTGTAATCGCATTTAGAGATGTTGAGTTTAACAATTTTGTTCCGTATTTTTATTTAGACCTGGGACCCACATGTCCTGATGTTTTCCTGGTTTCCCTCTTGCCTTTCAAAATAATCATTGAAATACAATAAGTTTTCTTATTTGTATTCAACCAGAACAACAAGGATATAACTCAAAAACAAATTTTATAGGCAGCTGCTTGTAGAACCCGGTCTAGAAAACCGAAAATAACGACCGTGGGGATTCGTTGCGCTGACCATGCGACACCACCTATCCGTTAAATTCGGTACTAACTTCGCCGACAAGAGGCGGTCGCTCGGTCGGTATAGTTCGCATGCGGACTAAAACCACGGAGTTTATTTTGTTTGTTTAGCTGTTTTTAGAATTATACTTCACTCGCACATTATGTAAGCACGTAACTAGTAACCTGCGGACGGACAGCAGCTGTAGATGTCACATTTATCGTGCCTCCAAATACTGACATTCGTGTTCAGGCTGTGGTCCTCTTATTCCGTGAAATTGTCCGGAATTACTCATCCGGAAACTTTCTTTAGCTCAGTCAGTAAAGTAACTGGGCTATGGGCTGGACGCCCGAATAATCGGTGTTCGGTAGAGACAGATGTCTGTATCGTACTTCGGGGATCTCCCAGCTTCAGTCCAATATGAATCAGAACACTTCTCGGAACAATAAAACAGCCTGGATGTGAAGCTGGCCGCTTCAATTCAGCGCCGAACTTGAAAATGCTCGTAGCTTAGTGGCGTGGTGCTTAATTAGGTACGAATACAACATTTTTTTTTCTTGGCACTACAGCCCCAGTGGGCCTAGGTCTACCTCCATGAACTCCTTTCACTTCGGTTTTTCTAGATCTTACATATACGGTAGGAATTCTTGGGCGAGTGATCAGCTCGTCGCAAGGCCTCTACCTGTAGACAAACAGAAAAACGCACACAAACATCCATACCCTGAGTGGGATTCGAACCCACGATCCCGGCTTCCGAGCGAGCGAAGACAGTGCATGCCTTAGACCGCTTGGCTACCGTGACCGGCCACGAATACAACATTACTCTACCTAAAATTCTAAAGGCGCGTCCAAATTACTCGTGCTCATGTGAGTCGCTATGCTCGAGAGTAATGTGGACGATATGACAAATCACGAGACAAGCAAATTTTAAATTTTTAATTTAAAAACTATAGCCAATAAATTAAAATACGACTACAGCCTATACACACTACGAGTAAATATACGGATCCTCACGCGCCGAAGCCTGGCGAGCAACTGAAGTAGTGTGGACGAAGATGTACGAGCACAAGTAAAAGCCAGACGAGTCTCCCGGCGAGCACAAGCCTGGAGAGAACGAGCACGAGTAATGTGGACGCACCTTAAGACTACGAGCTCCGTGTATGGGTTTGAGTGTACGGCGAAGGGTCCGCGAATAAATGGAACGTTTCGATGTGGAGTTTCCCACTGTTGCTGTTTCTGAATGCCCTGGGTTCGAACATCGGCCCGGAGACTATGTTCTTCAGACATATTTGGGCCCTGCTTCAAAAACCGTAGGTCGTACCGAAAGTCATGAGCACCTTTTTTTTTGCATGCAACCTGGGAACAGCAGACGAAACAGAGTACGGTGGTAGGTGGAACCAGCTGTTATGTTAACCTTGAGTGTCTTGTGACGTCAATAGCTTGCATCACGTGACCAGTATCACTCCTAACAAAATGGCCGACAACGATATGTCGTTTCGCCAGCATGCTGTCATCGAATTTCTTGTGAAAGAGGAAATCCCTGCTGCTGGAATTCACCAGAGACTTCAGCGTGCTTATGGAAGTGTGTGCATGGGTGCGAGCAGTGTTCGAAGATGGGTGAAACATTTTAAAGATGGGAACACCAGCATCGAAAATGAGCCTCGGAGCGGTCGTCCTCGAACAGCCTCAACTGAACGCAATAAGGAAAGAGTGGATGAGATCATTCAAGATGACAGGCGTGTGACTGTGGACACAATAGCCCGTAAACTTGGAATAGGGCACAGTGCAGAACAGGAGATGATTGAAAGCTTGGGCTATAGGAAATTTGGTGCTCGTTGGGTCTCGCGGTTATTGCCCGAAGACCACAGATTTCAGCGAAAAGCCATCACCTCAGAACTGCTGCAGAGGTATCGACACGAAGACAATGATTTTTGATCTGTAGTGTGACAGGTGACGAAAGCTGGTTTCACCATTTCGAGCCTGAAACGAAACGGCAGAGTATGGACCATTTGCATTTGCTAAGGTGGGGTGGGAAGTTCTTCCACACCCCTCCTATAGCCCTGATCTGGCACCCTCCGACTACCATCTTTTCGGATTTGTGAAGGATCAGCTGCGTGCACAGCGTTTTGAGACAAGGGAGACAATTCAGAAAGCAGTGCGTCAGTGTCTTCGGATGGCTGGAACGGAATTTTACAGAAGGGGAATGTTTGGTTTGTCAATAATAAAGCATGTTACTTTACAAATAATTGTTGCTCATGACTTTCAGTACGACCCTCGTATTATAGCGTGTAGAGCCGTTTCTGGACAGTGCCTCGGTAAACGCGTTCCCCCGGCAACGGGAACGCATGCAACAATAGAGGTACTCTTGGAAACGGCGTTTTTTACTCGGTCCATGCAAAGGGGTTATAAGGAGGACATCCGAAGCAAGAATAGTTCAGTTTGAAAGGAACCGCTGTTCAGAGGGGATCCGAGTCCGGAAGCTGAGGGAGAGCCATTGTTAGAAGCCGTTAACAGGAAATTACTAGTGAACACACTGCAGGCTGGAAAAGACTTGACGTCTGCTCTAGTGAACTATAAAATGTAGAAAGTAGCAATTGCCCTATAATAAAGTATAATTACGAGTTGTGTGTTAAAGTGGTTAATGAATCCAATATCCAGTCAAAAATCCCGTCGAGAGTCACACTCATTCACATGACAATATGGAGCATTCGCTGTTAGGGTATGTAACCCATGGAATTCTGAAGGCGTCTGCAATAAGAAACCACCTGTTCTGTTCTCACTGTTCATAAACAGGATATCCTGGTTTACCTGTTTTTGTGTGCAAATTCTGGGCAGTGGGCTATTTTACAACAGACTAGATCCGAGCCGGTCCCCGAAGCGATAACTTTTTGGACTGATATGTGGTAAGTGCTCGGATCGAATCGTTGCCTGGGGCACCGGTTATCCTGAGATTTTTCGTAGTTTTCCTCAGTACCTCCATTATGTTAGGTCACGACCTCTTATTTCCCTTCCGTCGTCATCTGGCGTCCTACTATTCGACGCTAGTCAGTAAATAGGTCACAAATGGAAGTAAAAAAATTGTAATGGACGTAATAGGTTTTCTATATTGCATTAACTAGGTAGCAGGACAGTCCAGTTTCATGACAGTCTACGTAGCTCATGCTCAGAGATTGGTTTCAGTAGTCAAAATGGCGGCCGTGCCTCGTATACTACCGAAGAGCAGCATTCTGTTGTGCGTTTCTTATGGGCGAAAGGATTCAGAAGAAAGAAATGTTTCATGCTTACCGTGGAAAGTGTTTGTCGCGTAAACGGTTCGCAACTGGGTGAGAAATTCTCTCAGGGACGTTCGAAATTCGCAGATGATGCCCGACCGGGTGCGAAAGTGGCTGAGACAACAGTCAAAAGACTTCTACTCTGCGGGTTTCGAAACACTGATAAAGCGATGGGACAAATGTATCATTCTTGGTGGAGGCTATATCGAGAAATAATTGCTTTTTCCAGTTTCGAATATCGCCTGTTTTGCGTTTTATATCCATTTGTAACCTATTCACTGACCCCCTCATAAGTCTAGACACTGACAGCGTTGTGAGATAACCCACAAAATGAATAAAATTAACAACTGTGCCATTTCATTCTCTGAAATTTACGGTGTTATGAGATGTGAAGGCAAATAATTTAGTAGATTTGTACCGGCGTTTCGGATTAATCCTCTGCCTCCATCTTCATTGTAGGATAGTGGAATCTCCTGCTTTAGAAATGTAGACACGCTCCAGAAAACCATATCTTCGGAACCTCAGTTGTCACAAGCCCCCCCCCCTTCCGCTCCCTCGTTTCCACCACCACAATCATCCTGCCAATCGACTGTGCGGTTTAAAATGCGTCATTAACCCTTTAAAGCTCAGAGGTTACTATCTCTACCACCTGCTTTGACACTAAAACTCTGCATTCTGCCCACAGAGTGTATTTGTGTGTTCCGCATGTTCCTAACAATAAACAGCGGCTGTTTCCATAAACAACATTAACCGGTTGGCTCTGTAGTGAAGACGTAATGTGTTTCCTGTGAGGTACGGACTAAATTCTTATATATCGTTTAGAAGAAACGAGGCTTGACCACTGGTTGAGGACCTCCTTGAGCATCGAGTGCGGTGATGTGTGACGTATGAGGACCATGTGTTGGTGAGAGCGTCAGTGTGAGTGACGCCATGAGACGGGCCGTCCTGCCCGGTGGGGCTCCTTCTGACAGCCCCACAGATAGTGCATATCGACCGGAACGAGCGAGGGGGATGGGTGGGGGTGAGTGTGGCAGCCAGCAGGATTACTACACCCCGGGTGGAAGGGGGAACTTCCAGTGTGTATGGCACCAGGACACGAAAGATGGATGCGTTGGCGGAGGGGGGGCATGCAGTGCCTTCTGATCCCTTCATTTTTGTTATCAGAGTAGAAGATTGTCACCGTAGCGGAACATGAAACGACTAATTCAATTAAGTGACGCTACAGAGCTTGACAAGCTGATAGTCAACCACCTGATCAAGAAATTGTCCGTTTTTTGGAAGCCGAAGGATCATAACAACCCTCACTTGGTCTCTCGCGAGCCAATTAATCCAGTTGATGTCCCTAAGCGTATTATTTTTAAATTTATCTTAACATTGGAGATTACCTTCTTTTGTAATGTGATGCCGTGTAGTTTAGTAGGGACATGCCAACATTTCGGAGAAATGTATTGCCTCTATATTTATGATGAATAAATTGCGTCACATCACAGAAGACAGTACTTCGAAATTCAAAACTCACATTTTAATATTATCCTCACACCTATGACTAGACCTCCAAAGTTATCTCTTCAGCTTTACCAGGCAATTGGTATGCATGACAGACGTGCTAACCCTAAAATTAGACTTGTGTGTGACATATTCGGTAGACAAAATACAGTAAACCCTGCCTTAAACGGACCCTTTATTAAATGGAATTTGTCTTAAACGAAAATATTTTCAGGTTCCGTGACTTTGGGGTTGAAAAATATGTTAAATATCCTGGATTAAACGGAAATCAAAATAAGCCTTTATACGGAAAATTTCGTCTTCCGGAATGCACTGTTTAGAAGAATTTTAGGCATCATATACATTCTACGGAATTTTGTTTTCTCTAACTCTGTCAATTCAGCTTTTAACGGCACTGCACTACCTGCAGTGAAATTCAACTGAACTGTTTTCCCTTTCCGGAAATTTTACTCAGTAAGGGCTGTAGGCCTACATTTTTACTTTAGTCTAGCAGTTGTCATCATGGCTACAAAGACAAGAGTTGTGCTTGATCTTAACACAAGATTAAAAGTGATTGATGCGAGTGAGCGAGATAAATTGTCTCCTAAGCAGATCATGAAGATGTTTAACGTCGGTGAAACTCAAGTGTATGAGATTCTAAAGGTGAAAGCGGAAATTCTGAAGCAGTGAACAAATTGTGCTAATGGAAAAATAAATAGAGAACTTAAGACAACTGCAAACGAAGACGTTAATGAAATAGTGTGGGAGTGGTTTGTCAGTGTCAGGGCGAAGATCACCGCGTATTGGGTCCTGTGGTACAGGAATATGCTAAGAAGTTCACTGAAGAACTATGGAAGAGTGAATTCAAACATCTGATGGATGGTTGGACAGTTTTCGCAAAAGATATCAGAGAGTTTTGAAAGAACTTCGTAGTGAATCAAGTGATGCAAATAGTGAGACCACTGAGGAGTGGGTAGCTAAATTGCCATCCATAATGGAGGTGGAGGGATATGAACCTGAAAACATAGCGAACGGTGGTGAGACTGGACAGTTCTTCCGCATGCTTCCGAATAAATCAGCTTTGTCTGAAAGGTGAGAAATTTTCGGGAGGAAAACTGCGCAGAGAAAGATTGGCTGTTTCTCTGTGTGGTTTTATGTCAGGTGAAATGGAGAAACCCTTGGTGATCTGCAAGACAGCAAAGTCACAATGCTTCCGAAACCTGGACATACGGAAACTTGCCTTTGAGCGGAGATCCGACAAAAAGGCATGGATGACGTCACAGATCATGGAGGAATGGTTAACAGCTTTCAATTGCAGAATGAACATGCAAAAACGGAATGTTTTGTTGTTCTTGGATAACGCAACATGTCACCCCCATACCGAACATTCCAAAGTGCGACTTGCTTGGTTCCCTCCAATCACCACTAATGTTTCTCAACCAGTGGATCAGAGCATCATTCGCCGTGGTAACGTCCACTATCATGAGTTATTAATACAATCTTTGCTCGCCAAAATAGATCCTACATCATCCGCCTGTGAACTTGCAAGAACTGTCTCGGCTCTAGGTGCGGTTATCTGGGTAAGTCAAGCAGTAAAGAACTTGTTACCAGAAACTGCGACAAAGTGTTTTCTATGGGTGAAGTTACTGCTAGTGCAGAAAATGAGAATGCCCAGCAGGGCTTGCAAAACTGCATGACTGGATCTGCTTTCAGTAACTGCAATGCTGAGGACTTCACAACATAGACAGGGATGTGCAGACGGAACCAGACACAGTGGATATTGATGTATAGTTCAGAATTTTGGAGAAAGTCGAAAAGAAAGAGAGGAGGAGGAAGAAGAATAGAAAAATGACATTGTGATAGAAGAAGAAAAGTGTAGAGTTTAGACTTACCAAGATGCGGTCAAATTTTTTGAAGGAACTGCAGGAATTTGCCATACAACGGAATGATTCAGACATGCTTTTCGTATTGCTAGTGGGGTGGGACTAAGTCCCTTGTACTGCGGCCACTTCTGGCCTATTGTACCAGCCCCAGATGATAGGCGAGGGTGGTTATGGAGCAATTGGTGAAATGAAGATTGGCAGGGAAAACCGAAGTACCCGGAGAAAACCTGCCCCAACGCCACTTTATCCACCATAAATCCCACTTGACCAGACCCGGGATCGAACCCTGGCCGTCTCGGTGGGAAGCCAGGGACTAACCGCTTGAGCTATGGAGCGGCCCTTCAAACATGCTTAGTGTAATTTCTGAAGCTAAAGTGTTTGTGGAAAGTCAGGCAGCCAAGAGAGTAAACTGCGCGCAGAAACTCTTGCTTGAGTTCTGGTAAAATTATAAAAAGTGAATACTGCAATTTTTTCTTTTCAGTGTAATGTTTACATGTGTTCAATGATTATAGTGTGAATAAATTAATGAGTATGGTGTTTAGTTTTATCTCAAATACGTGCATGTCCTGGTTTAATCATTATGGTATACTTGATTAAACGGGTCCCTGGCTTCAGCAGAAAAATGTTCTGGATCCTTGAAATTTTGTTTAAGACAGGTTTTACTGTATATGTTGTATCTCGGTGATGGGACAGGTTGCAAGTTGGCAAGGGCGAGCGGTTCCCTTGGGAGTCAGTGCGGGGTGTCTGAGTACTGCAACTTGAAATTAAGTAATACATATATTGATAATGTACACAGTTGTAGGGAAAACCCTGTTTGTCAGAAAATCAGTCGTCTGCCCGAGCAAGGCCAGCGGCCGACTCCTGGTATCAGACAGCTCCTGCTCCACTTTATGGATATCTGAGGCAGCGTCGATATCAAAAGCGTCTTTGCTTACGCCCCGTGTGGTATATATATCTGGTCCAGTTAGGGCGTTAACCTTCTGGAGTAATCTGACTAACATCATTCATTGCATCACCCTCGTGAGTTTTTGGAGGGTCCACAACTGTCTTGTTCTTAGCAAAAAACAAGCATCTTTCTTGTGACAGCACAGGCGAAGGACAAAGCTCTAATCTTTTTATCCTTCCTGAAGTCAGTCTCTTGATACTTCCTGTTTGTACAATCGTTTCCTCGTATTATGCATCCATAAGGTACAATCTTTTCCTCATATTAAATATACCATATAACATATTACATCAATTACCTTATACAACAGTTCATTACATACTATGTATCCCCATATTCCACACGGGTATTAACATATACAACAGTTTATAGTAAGCATCACCAAGTCCAAGTCACATTGCGACTGACGGTCAGTCAGTCAGTAAGTCTTGGTGTCGAGCCCAATCTGGGGCTCATGACCAGATATTTATTACTGTTTGGCATTTACGGTCTTGTTTTTGTGGGGCGCCCTCTCTGACGAGAGGACGGGTCTGCCTTTTTTATATGCTGCTGGCCCTTGTCAGTGCAGTCTTTCTCGGGTCTGAATCCCTTGGGACTCGAGACCATATTTTACTGTCTCAGATTTTAAACTTCCCTTTTCATCGCCTCCTGCTACTCGCAGGGTCACGGTGGAGGTATTCGACCCCGCCTTCACACGGGGACGTCAGTAAGCATCACCATACCTTATATAACAATCTATACCCGGTGTCACCATATGCAAAATATAGTGTATTTTAACCTTTTAAAGAGTGAATTTCTTCTAACTGATATATATGAATTCAATCCGTACCTCACAGGAAACACATGACGTCTCCGCTACAAAACCCAATAGGTTAATGTCGTTTACGGAGACAGTCGCTGTTTACAAGTGAGAAACGTACCGAACACACAGAATGCACGGTTTTAGTATGTTAAAGTGGTACGTATAGTAACCACTGGGTTTTGAAGGGTTAATATACGAAGTGAATTCACGGTTGGTTTATTTGCTCTCTCAATTTGCGAAGCAAAGCTAAGTGTGTTCATGCTCACCGATTTAACTTTTAGGGGCTGAACTAAATAATACAAGGCACTATGTGAATTTCAGCTTCGCTTTACAATTTCTTGCTAGTTTGATGTTACATGACTTTTCGGACTCCACTTCCTGAGCGTCATGTCAATGAAGTATAGAGAGTAAACATCTGCCATCGTGACCGCGACGCACCGACTCGAGCCTCTGGCTAGATGAGCCACAATCATTTAAACATTTCCATTTTGATTGACGCAGGAAGGTGTCCCCTGGTAGGATTCCGTGGGGGGTTCTTGTGAAGACAGGTGGGAAAATTCTGGTTCCTGCGTCTAATTCCGCTCAGTCGGTATAGCTATGGGCTCGATGACCGGCGTTCTATTCTCGACAATGCAAGATTTTTCTCTTCTCCACAACTTCCAGAGGAGCTCTGGGGCCCACCCAGCCCTTAGCCAATTGGTACCGGGGGCTCTTTCTCGCAGATAAAGTGGGCGGAGCGTGAAGCTGACCACTTACCTTCATCTAATGCCGAAATCAAGAAAAGTGGAGCTATACCTCAACTCCCTCATACGTCTTCGTTGTTTAATGCCGAGATAATTAAGCACAGGGACAACTTTACCTTTACATTTTATTCAGAGCAACTCTATGAACCTGTACCCACTCTTGCGAAAGATGCCTGGTTGGGGGGGGGTGGAATTGACCATCTTATGTAAACACTCCGACACAGGCCTGTGGACAAAGAATGTCCTCTTAGGCTGGGGACACACGAGCGTACAAAATGCGTCCGTTGTAGAAATAAGCAAGAGAGGCGAATGCTACGCTTTCTACTGGCTCAGTTGTAGACAAAAAACTACGCACCGCACTCTGCAAGTGTGTGGTGTCCTCAGCAACGTCCGTTCATTGCAACGGACGTACTTCGTGCGCTCGTGTGGCCTCAGCCTTAGTTTGATCCAATCGTATGGAGAACTGTGAACATCCTTGCAAACGGAGGATGTGTGTCAGGGTAGGCGTGGAGGGACAAATGGGAAAAGAGAGCTATGGCGACAAGGAGGCCACGATCAGTGTCAGTTCCATAACTATTCTGCATCTCTGTGTGATGAACTGTAAGGATATTTCTGATGTCTTTCATTTTTCAAATTTTTGTTGTATGAAATAAAGTCCTGGGTCACAGCATGTTAACAGGACAAAGTCCATTGTATGCTTTGCCAGTGTTTGAACTCTTATGTGCAGTTCTCGTGGATATGAAGTACTATTATGCATGATAGAAACACTTACTCAACGACTTAAGGGTTCCATTAGGACAGATGTCCTGTCTGCTGCGGTATTTCAGAGAAAAACAGAAGAAATAAAAATAATGCGAAGTGTCGCAGAATACTGTAGCATGTAGACTCGTTGTTAAGTAATTGCTCTATATAAAACGACCGCCAAATAAGCAAATATACGGAGCCGTTGCTAAATAACGGCTTCGCAAACAAACATGTTCCCACGACAATTTAACTAGAACAAGAAGCGGTGTTCTATACGCTGTCCGTGCCGAGGGTTATAAACAGCACAAGTTTAGAGTCTAGTTATTTGTGAGATTTCGTCAGCCTGTAAGGACGTAAGCAGAGGACATTGTTAGGAACCATTACCAGGACATGGCTAGTGAAAAAAGAAACTGAGAAAACTTAGTATGTGCTATAGTGATAAATTAGCTACAGCGTTATAATTACTTGTAGTTACGATCTCTACGTGATCAGTGAATTCAGTCACCAATCCAAATTCCGCCTATAGTCACTCCATGAAAACACGTGACAGTACTATCAAATATCGTCAGTCTCAGGTTGATTTGAGACGTAATGCAAGTTCAAGCGACGCCCAGCATCTGAATATCAATTCTAGCGCGATGTAGGCAAAGGGGTGCGAGCTCTTGTACCAGTGTGTACGGCATCACGTGAGCGTAGTCGTGACATGCAGACCAGGCACATTGCCGGCTGCTATAGAGCGCGCGCGGCGACCCGGGAGGGCAACTGCCACCCACTCCCCTGTCCCGGCTCGGCAGGCTCTGTGCGTCACACTTAGAGCGGCGGGACACTTCCCCCCTTCCGCTCGTAATATCCCCCCCTTCCCTTTCATCGCGATTTCTCTCGCTCTGCTTTCTTTCCCTCTCGGCTTCTCTCGCATTTTCGTCTTTATGTGTCGATTCGGCACGCGGTAGCGTAGTTGGATGAGGCATTATGCTGCAAGCCGGAAGGTCGCGGGCTCGATTTCCGATCAGGTCACTGGATTTTTTTCAATTTACCTAATCCTTCCAGTCACACGATGGCCCTGGGGTCGGCTCGGCCTCTGACAGGAATGAGTTCCAGGAAACTTCCTGGAGGGTAAAGGGCGGCCGGCGCGTAAGGCTGACAGCCTCACTGCCATCTTTGAGCCAATTGTCTAGAAAATATGGAAGCCTCGACGCCTCACAACCCTATGGGACCCCACAGGCTGTTGCAGGGCTATCTTTACCTTACCTTACCTTCATGCGTCGATTTAGCAATAAGAACTTGGCCGCGACGAATGTTGGCGGTTTCGCGACGTTTCGGCGAACCTTGCAGTCGCCATCTTCAGGGCTAATGATTTGTGTGGGGGTGGCAGCTGTTATATAGTTTACACATTATTCAGTGTGTCGGAGGTGAAGCCGTGATTGGGTGAACAGAGGAGCGGGATGCTAACCTATAGGAAACGACCGTGTGGTCACTGAAAAGATGTGATGAGAAATGTTCTGCAGTTCTGAAAGCAGATGGTGCAAAAGGTTTTCAGCGGCACGCTTAATAATTCAGAGACGTGATAAAGATAATCTGGTGACTCCGTTATCCTAGGAAGAAGAGGGGAGAAAGTAGAGGGTCCAGCGTTTTCCGAAACGCGGGGAAACCCCCCTAAACTCGTCGCGGTCGCCCTTGAAACGACAGCCTGGGCGTGTCCCCGGTCTTTGGGCCGCTCCTCCGCCCCGCACCGCGCGCGGGCACACAACTGTCAGCTTGTACAGAGTTAAGTTTAAATACCATCACATCAGGTACAGCGCTGAATTATAGTAGTGATGGGGGGCAGCTGCGAATAAATTGAATAAGCAGTCGCGTACAGCCGACAAGGGATGGTGCTCCAGCTTGGGGATTGGGCGTGGGGCTTACAATTCCTGACCATAAAAAATAAGCTTGTTACGAAAAGTGTTGAAGAGGCCTCGGACCTGGATAAATGACCTAAGCTAAAGAAAATGGATGTGAGATTCGGTACGTGGAGCGTCAGGAGTTTGTATAGGGCAGGCTCGCTCAGGTTTATCGGGAGTACAGGAGGTCAGATGGGACGGAGGTGGCATCGTACCAGCAGGAGACTACATTTTCCTGTGGAAAAGGGAATGAAAATCATGAATTAGGTACAGGTTTTTTGGTACATAAAAGAATCTTATCAGCAGTTAAGGAGGTAGAATTTGTTTGTGATAGGATGTCGTAGGTCGTGGGTTAGATTCCCGACGAGGTCATTGGATTTTTCAGTTGGCCTAATCTCTCCAGCCGCATTATGGCCCTGGGTCCCACTCAGCCTCTAACAGAAATGAGTACCAGGAATTTTCCTGGGAGTAAAGGACGGCCGGGGGCGTAAGGTTGACAGTCTCACCACCATCTGTGAGCCGATTGTCTAGAAAATGTGGGAGCCGTGACGTCTCACAACCCTATGGGCCTCCACGGTCTGTTACAGGGATAGCTGTATATAATACTAAGAAGTCGCTTGTGTGATATCATCGCTTTCAAAGTTCATGCCCCGACAGAGAATAAAACTTATGCTACGAAGGGCAGCTTCTGTGAGGAACTAGAACGTGTATTCGAACATTGGATGGAATACATCAGCTGCTGATGATCTGAATCTGGTGAGAGTTAAGTACCATAAATAGAAACAAGGAAGCTCTAATTGAGGCTCTAGTAAGGAGGTTGGTCTAGAAGTAAACACAGAGAAAACTAAGTATATGTTGCTGTCTCGTCACCAAATGCAGGGCAAAATCATGACATAAAGATAGGTAACAGTTGTTTTTAAAATGTGGCACAGTTCAGATATTTGAGAACAACGATAACAGATCGAAACCTGATTGAGGAGGAAATTAAGAGGAGACTGAACTCAGGTAATGCTTGCTACCACTCAGTCCAATACGTTTTGCTTTCTCGTCTGCTGTCCAAAAACATAAAAATTAGAAAATGCAAGACTATAATTTTGCCTGTGGTACTATACGGGTGTGAAACTTGGTCTCTGACATCAAGGGAGGAACATAGACTGAGGGTGTTTGAGAACAGGGTGTTGAGAATATTTGGACCAAAGGGAGATGAAGTGAGGGGAGGTTGGAGAAAACTGCACAATGAAGAGCTTTGTAACTTGTAATTTCCGCTAAGTGTAATTAGATTGATCAAGTCATGGAGGATGAGGTGGCTAGGACAGAAGGAGAGAGACCACTAGGAATACAAAGACGTAGGTGGTTGGATAATATTAAAATTAATCTTAGAGAGATAATATTGGGGTGTATGAACTGGATTGATCTGGCTCAGGATAGGGACACGGTAATGAACCTTCGGGTTCCGGAAAAGTTTTCGAATTTCGTGATTAACTAAGTGACTCTTGACTCCTCAAGACGGACTCAACTCGTTGGTGTTAGTTAGTTAGTTATTTGGAGAGGGTGTGTTTCCCCATGCACTTAGACCTGTATTGGTCCATTGTGCTTCCCTCTATGATTTCTACCAGTCTCTATATCCTACCAGTATTGGTACTTACCATCAGTCCCGCCCAGCCAGCGAGACCGGCTCTATTGGCTGAGAGGTATCTATAATGCTTCCCCCATCTACCAGAGGTATTAGAGACTGCTGTTGGGCGGGAAACGTCCGCAATTTTGGCTCAGTGACCTCCTTAGGAGATATGAGGTTCTTTTACGTGCCTTAAAGCTACGACACGGGACCCACGGCTTAAAGTCCCTCCCGGAGGACTTGTTCCCTGAATTTTTCCGCCCTTAAAAATTCTACGACCTCCGCCGGGTATTTGAACCCGCGTACTACGAGTCATGAGGTGGGAACGTTACCTCTAGACTACGGAGGCCGCGTGTTAATTACTTACTACTGGCCGTGCCATAGCACAGGCTGTTAGTCGCCGGCTTCCCACCGCGGCGACACGGGTTCGAGCCCATGTCAGATAATGTGGGATTTATGGTGGACAAAGTGGCACTGGGGGAGGGTTTTCTCCTACTACTTCAGTTTCTCCTGCCACTTCTCATTCCACCGACTGCTCCACCCTCAACATCTGTCATCCGGGGCTGGTACAATAGGCCAGTTAGTGACCGAGTCACCAAGTGGACTCAGTCTCACCCCACACCAAGAGACTAAAAACAAAAAAACAACTGTTTAGTGGTCTTTGGATTCTAAACCAGAATCTGTTTAACTGAGAAACAAGAATGCGGTGTTTGAGATCAGTTCTCTGCTCTACTGGCCTGGACCACCAAATAGAAAGAAAAAAAGTAATCAGACATCAAAGAAAAGTCTGAAGGTCGCAAGCGTAGTTTATGAGATACATCGATGTCAATAATTGGAGAGAATTGTCTCGAAAGTAGGAAAGAGGTCGCGTGCAGTGATCAGCAGAGCTCCACCAGACTCTGTGTGTTTGTGTGTGCGTGCGTGCGGCAGCAGCTCAGTGACGTAGTGACCCTCGCGACATTTCTGTAATTTACGAGCGATTACATAGCCCTCGTTTTTTGTTGCTTTCGGCAAAGAGATTCTTCCCGACAGCGTTACCCATGTAGGTTGTACAGACCGGCTCCTCTTTCCTTGTCGGCTTCCCGCTCCCCTCACTCTTTTATCTGTCTGTTGCCACATATCCTTCATTCAAAGCTATTAGTTATCTTCCTCATTACATCCTGTCTTTCTTACTATCATTTCATATATCGCTGAGTGACCTGCACGTATTCTAAAACAGTTCACACGTGTCTGTATCAGTGACTGTGATGTGACTGCAGTAAAGTTCCTCAAGGTTTCAGTTAACGCGAGATACCAATGGACGCCGATTCTCTGTGGCGTCACTAAGGCGCCATTCATGAGTTTGCCATGGTTAAAGAGAAGTAACAAGTTCAGGCTGCCTTGATCTATTAGCCACCTTTATAGTGCAAGGAATTGTAGAATAGCCACGGAGCAAACTTGTCTGAAGCGGAAACCTTTCTTTCGGAAGACCCAGTTCGAGTCTCCACCGTGAAACCATGTACCTTGACTGAGTTTTTGTGGTCTTCCTCAGTCCTTCCAACCAAGTGGATAATATCTCAGTTCACGACCGCTTGCTTCCAAATCCTTCACTATTCATTTATCCAAGTGTCATCCCACCGCTCGGTTCATGCAGTCCGAAGTGCTGACTGGTCACTCAGCCCTCCCTAGGTCCCTCTTTGCATTCTATGTGACTTCATAATTGCGGTCATCTGAAGTGAGACAATGTTTTGTTGTCTTTCTTCTGCCTTGGGTGTTAGGCCCGTGGTCTCTTCCCCACCAGAATTAGTCTGGAAATAGTGATTGTATAGACAGTCGGTGTGACTACTTGGACGGTTGTTCAGGACAACACAAACACAAGAAACACCAACACACATCCCTGTCTTGAGTTGGATCCGAACCCACGATTTCGTTGAGCGGGTGAAGATGTGATGGGCACGTTATGTTCTCTGAAGATATAAATATTCAGAAGAACCCTTTTGCCTCCAGGTTAAGGTAAAGTGTTCTTTTCCCTGAAGATGGAGCTAGCAGGTTATCCTGAAACGTTGCTATATATATACCAAACTGCCAAGTGTCATGTCCTGTGATCACGACATCGACACCCGACGCCTGCAGATCAACAGTCGTGGCATTGCGTGGCGTGTGAAGAGATTCGCTTCGAATGCTGATACTGACTCTGGAAGTTTTCTCGCCTGTGTCCATTATCGCTATGTGTCTTCGAGTATGATTCATACAAACCGGAAGGCCGCTGGTTCGACTCCCGATGAAGTCATAGGAATTTCCAGTTGACCTAACCTTTCCAGCCGCTCTATGACCCTGGTGTCGACTCAGCCTCTAACAGAAAAGAGTACCAGGAATATTCCTGTGGCTAAAGGGCAGCCTGCCGGCGCTTAAGGCTGACAAACTCACCGCCATCTGTGAGCCGATTTTCTATAAAATGTGGGAACCTCAACGTCTCACTAACCTATGACCCTCCACGGTCTGTTACAGCGATAGCTTTTACCTTTAACTTCCACGGTCCCCAACTCAAAATATATATTTTAGTATGTTTGTTTCTGCCGATTTTAAAATTTGCAGTTGACTCGACGTCGGCAAATAACCTAGGTTCAACCAAATAACGTATCGTGGGTAATGTAGAGTCGTACAGACGAGCACAGCTCTGCTTAACACTGCTAAATTTTCCTTTTTCATTCCTCGCCATCTTCAGCATCGTCCACAAACTTGCGCAGTTGATATACAGTTGTTAAACAGTATAGCAGACGCCTAAATGACTGTGAGAGTACAGAGTGAGTCTCCGTGATCAATTACTTACTCACTCATGGAGATGAGCCCTTCTTGAGAAGCCGCCAGTTGTGCAGCTATTCAAGAGCATCCCAGGATTTTATGGAACCCGAAGGTTCATTACCGTGTTCACAAGAGCACTCCACAGCTCCCTATCCTGAGCCAAGTCAACCCAATCCATACCATCACATCCTATCTTTCTAAGATCCATTTGAATATTGTCCACCCACCTACGCCTTGGTCTTCCCAGTGGTCTCTTTCCTTATAGCTTTGCCACCAATATCCTATATACATTCCTCTTCTCCCCCATTCGTGCTACATGCCCTGTCCACCTTATCCTCCTTGACTTGATAGTTCTAATAATACTTGCCATGATAATTTACTAACAAAATATATGCGCACGCGGTTTTCTGTATTTGTCGTGCACGTGCAAAACTACACGGCGTTATGCCCATGAACTTAATGCGCGCCGCTCTGAGTGTTCCAGAGATGTCACAAGCAGGAAAGTAAGTTTGCAGTGGCAGTGTGGCCACATCTGTCTGTCACTGCCGGCTATTTTCGTCGTCTGATATGTGCGTCTGTACAGAGCTCCGACTGGGCGCCGTCCGACGCTGCGAGCGTCTGAATGCATGCAGTACCTGAGAACACGTTGGGACCGACGCCTTGCAGCATTCAGCCCCCCCTCCCGCTCCAGCATGCGTGAGTAGCGGCACAGTTTCCCAGCTGCGGGACGGCGCCCCCAGCAGTTTCTGCTTCCTGCACGTCGAATGTAGTCAGAGCATAAGCCTCGCTTGTAGTCACGGATCTGTAAGAGTTCAGTAAATCCGATTACGAAACCAAACCCCGTCTGTAGTCACGCTTACCACGTGACAATATGAATGCTGACGGATCAGAGCCGAGATAGCTGAGTCCGTATAGTGACTGGCTATGGGTTCGATGACTAAGGAGTCCGAGTTCGAGTTCTGGGGGGGGGGCAAGAATTTTCACTTCTCCACGTCGTGCAGATTGGCTCTGGGGCCCAACCAGCCTCCTATCCATTGGGTACCAGGGACTCTTTTTNCCAAGGAGTCTGAGTTCGAGTTCTGGTGGGGGCAAGAATTTTCACTTCTTCACATCGTGCAGATCGGCCCTGGGGCCAAACCAGCCTCCTATCCAATGGGTACCAGGGGCTCTTTTCCCGAGGTTAAAGCGGCTTGTGCTTGAAGCTGACCACTCACCTCCAACTAGTGGCGAGGTTAAGAAAACGTGGATTTATACACCCACTCCCCCATACGTCTTCATGGTAAAAAAAGTAAATATATCCCTGTAACAAGCCGTGGAGGCCCATAGGGTTGTGAGATGTTGAGATTCCAACGTTTTCTAGATAATCACCTCATAGATGGCGGTAAGGTTGTCAGCCCTACGCGCCGGCCGCCCTTTACCCCCAAGAATATTCCTGGTACTCATTTCTATTAGAGGCTGAGTCGCCCCCAGAGCTATAATGCGGCTGGAAGGATTAGGTGGATTGGAAAAAATCCAGTGACCTCATCGGGACTTGAACCCGCAACATTCCGGCTTGTAATTCTTAATTAGTTAAGGACAAGGACAACTTTATTGATCAATAACTCTCAATCTGCATGAAATAAGCAAGACATGTGATCCATGCGCAATTGCGAGAACGCATTTAGAAAGTGCGTACTCCATATCGGAGTACACTTTCCCGAGCATATACTGACGGCCGGAGCGTCAGGCTGGATAGTCACATTCAGTTGGTGTTGAAGTTAAGAATTTCCGGAGCTACACGTCCATTCCTCCATACGTCTTCATGTTAATTGCTTAATTGCATTATGCAATGAAGATGCAGGACGGAGTGGAGGTACAGCATTCTTCTCCCATGAACTCCGGCATTAAATGAAGGATGATGGTCAGCTATGGTTCCGGCCGCTTTATCCCCAGAGAAGTAGTACCAGGTACACATTGGACAAGAGGCACGGCGCACACCTCAGCCAATATGGAAGAGAAGACATCTGTCCCCTGCTTGATATCGGGCCCCTGTTCTGTTGTAGTAGGGCACGCGGTAACGTAATTGGTTGAGGCACTATGCTACGAGCCGGAAGGTCGNAGGGATAACTTTACCTTTTATACCATTCTCCTTTCGTCCATCCCGTAACAGTCACTGACTGACGGAGCTATTCCGGCTTCTCGAGAGTTGCTGATGTAGGCCTGCATTTAATTGTTGTAATAGCAGCCTCCGTAGTCTAGGGGTAACGTTCCCACCTCATGACTCAAGGTACGCGGGTTCAAACCCGGCGGAGGTCGTGGAATTTTTAAGGATGGAAAAATTCAGGGAACAAATCCTCCGGGAGGGACTTTAAGCCGTGGGTCCCGTGTCATAGATTTACGGCACGTAAAAGATCCTCATGTCTCTAGGAGACCTCTGAGCAAAACTGGGCAAAAAGTTTCCCACCTAAGCAGTTTCCAATGCCTCTGGTAGATGGGGGAAGTATCGGGTACCGAGGGCCGACCTCGTTGGCTGAACGGGGCTGATAGCACGCACCAGTATCGGTAAGGTATGGCGACTGGTAGAATATCAAAAGGGGACGTACAATAGATCAACAACTGGTCGCGGTGCATGGGAAACCCACCCCCTCCAATAATAATAATAATAATGATAATAATAATTGTTGTAATGATGAAGTATCTTCAACTGTTAACAAAGAATATTATCGTGGAAATAATGTTACTCTATGAAGAGCGCTATCTTCTGAGATGTGACTCCGTGTAGTTTGGCAGCTTTCCTGTGTTTTGGAGAAGCGTGCTGCGTCAAAGTGCAGCAGAAAGGAGTGAGCGGAAGAATTGAGAAGGTAGCAGACTTCTCGGCTTACTCTTCGATTCCGAAGCTAGAGGTAGGATGTTGCTCCGAAACGTCAGAGAGTAGATTGTTCTTCATAGTCGCTGCAATGCGAACCTCAAATCATAGAATATTGTCACGTGATTGAGTGTCTATAGACGGGGTTTGTATTAATAATTGGATTTATTACACACTTTTACACACAACTCGTAACTTCAAGTAACTATAGCGGTATAGCTAATTCACACACTCTACAGTTCACTACAGCACGTACTAAGTCTTCTCAGTCTGCTGTGTCTTCACCAGTCGTTGCCTGGTCACGGGTCTCAACAATGTCCTCTGCTTCCGTGCTTATGTTCTTACCGGCTGGTGACTGTCTCACAACTAACTCATTTGTCAAAGTCAAGGTCACATTGCGACTGACGGTCAGTCAGTCTTGTCTATCTTGGTGTCGAGCCCCAATTGGGGCTCATGACCAGATTTGTTTTTTTTCTTTATATGAAAAGTTACTGTCCTGTTCATTTGGGGCGCC
>NW_019723313.1:470355-472779 GCF_002891405.2 Cryptotermes secundus | reverse complement strand
AATGCCATGTGCAAATCGCGGACCGGTGTGCGCCTTGGAAAATTGCCAATCGTGCGGAGAACCTTGTTTTGCAGGCGCTGCAATTTCACTAGATGAGTGTCTGCCGCAAACTCCCAGGCGGGACTAGCATAAGTCATTATAGATCTAATAAGAGCTTTGTGGAGGGTCAGCTTAATGTTAGCGCTCAATCGCTCACTTTTGAATACGGAATATACCCTAATAAATGTTCTGAAGGCCTTGGCTTCGATCATTTCTATGTGCAATCTCCATGTAACTCTCTTATCGAAGATGACACCTAGATATTTTGCACTATTTACAAATGGAACATTTCGTCCATTTAAAGTGAGACAAGACTCAGGCGGTCGACGACTACGAGAGAAGTAGATATCCTGAGTCTTATCTTCATTAATTTTAATATTCCAAGCGCTCACACCAGGTCTTCATTGAGCTGAGACCGCGCTGGAGTTTTCTAACAGTAAAACCCTCCTTGCGATCTGTCGCATACGTAACTCATTGTTCCAGCTGTCCTGCTTATAACATCTCGGTACGAACCTCACAGAAAGCACTGTTCTTCTGTTGCTGTATGCATTGTTGCGTTCGCGTCTGTTGGGGAGCTCGCGTGACCACTACTTAGCTATCGCCTAGCATCATCCGTTGTTTACAAGGCCGTTACTTAGCAACGGCTTTTGTATAACTGATTGTCTCGCGTTCGTTGTTTAGCAACGGGACTAAATGCCACAGTATAATTTTAGTCAGTACTTAGTGGACAATGCATTTGTCTGATTTAAATGAAAGTTGGAACTTAACCTTCAAGTTGGTCAGTAGATTCGCCAGAGCCCAGAGGCGCCATTTTGTGGCGAGGTTCCCTACGCACAGCGCTTGCGCACACCAGACGTTCCCATGCGAGAATTCGCTTTAGTCTGCTGTAGAAGAAACCAGAAATATGACTAGAATATATCCACATGATTGTCCGATACTGGTTCGCTTGTTTTTGTAATCAGACATTCGAGTCGGCACGTAAAAGCGATCGGAGAACCCTCGTGTGGTGAAACTGCTGTGATTTCTGTGGTCTCTGCTTTCAAAACCATATGCAGCAACTCATTTTTGTGTGGAACCTCCATGTGGATTCATTTGCCATGCTGTGAGAAGGGTGGGGTTGCCGTATGACAAGTTCAGTAGTGCGCCGTGTGGGGGCAGAGGTGTGGGCGATTGTGTTACGCAGGGCTACACTGGGCCCCTCGCTCATAGCGAACAACAGTTTATTCTTTATACATGTAGGCCCCTTCCTAGAAATCTGTACGAAGTAAAAATTGACTCTTTTCATAAGCGAACCCTCCATTCGAAAGCAAACTTTAAATTTATTTCGTAACTTCTCTTCGAACATTACTACTACAGCCCTCAATTTTAACAAATTGTTCACACGCTGTATGTCGCATGCGCGAGGGAGAGTCAGTAAACAAGTCACAAATGGATATAAAACACAAAACATGTGATGTTCGAACCTGGAAAAAAGCAATTATTTCTCGACATATCCTCCACCAACATTCATACACGTGTCCCAGCGCTTTACCTGTGCGTCGAAACCCGCAGCATAGAAGTCTTTTGACTGTTGTCTCGGCTACTTCCGCACCTCCGTTTCAACATCTTCGTCGTCAGCGAAAGGTTTGCGACCCAGCTTCCACAGAAAACACATATATTGCTCAGCAACGGATATCCTTTATTGTTGTCAGGCGTGTCCACCAATTGCCTAGAAGTGGACACCTTCTGTTGCGTCTTCGTTGCTGCGAGATGTGTTTACCGGTCTTTTACCTAGCAATGGATGTCCTTCTGATGTTGGGTGCGCGTTGTTTGGAACGTGTTTACCTATCCGTTTCCTAGAATCGGCCAAATCGGTCACAGAAATGAAAGTAGTCTCGCGTATAAAAAATAAACTTTTACGAAACTGCACCTCATCTCACCCCAGACAGTAATAGTCTTCGCTTAATTAAATTAGTCAGAAGTATGAAAATTGGCATTACAAACCGAAGTACAGTAAACCCTCGCTAATCCGGTTACAGTTAATCTGGTTATCGGATAATCCGGATCGAAATATGGAAAATGTTGTTCACAGTTGAGTACACACTTTAAAAGACACGTGGCATTTAGGAAGGCAGATGAGATACTTGTCTGTTCAGAAAAAACTTTGCATTTTCTTCAAACCTGCATCATTACGTTCAGAAACAAGTGCAACTTCTGTCGATGAATAAATGTATTGCTTTTTTATAGTTTTAAATAAAGGCTCTACAGTGATTTTTTTATTTATTTATTTTCATCATCACTGCTTATATCATTAAATTTCCTGTATATTCTATTCTATATATTCTAAGTTTTCTTTTGTGTCTTTTAGGGCCAACTTTTACTTCACTAATCCGGATTATCGCTTAA
>NW_019723313.1:468945-470332 GCF_002891405.2 Cryptotermes secundus | reverse complement strand
TGGATCAGCGAGGTTTTACTGTACTTGGAGAAAACCTGCCCCAGTGCCACCTTTTCTACCACAAATCCCACATGACCTGACATGGGCTTGAACCCTTGCCACCGTGGTGGGAAGCCGGCGACTACCGCCTAAGCTATGACACGGTCAAACAGATTATGTTAGTCTAAGTCCGAGCCACTTCCCAAATAAAAGTGAGAGCCCGTATCACTCTGCACAGATGGTCTAGGTGTTATCCCGGGAAGTACTGAGAAAAATAACAAAAATATTCAGCTGAAAGAGCCGTCACCAACGAGCCACTAACTAGCCAGCGACTCGCGCATAACGCTGTGTCTAACTTTTCCATGGGTATTCAAATTTAGAATGCAAATTCGCTGTGGGGGGGGGCGGCACGACTGAAATGTTTCAGCTATTCATGCAATTCCGAATAAAGCTCTCTGAACTGTGGAGAAAACGTGCATGTGTGGGCCCTGTTGGGCTAGCCATGGGCTGGCATTCGTCAGTTATGAAACACTGAACACTGCTTTTCATACTATGCGTAAAATATTTGGTAATGGCGGGAGAACAAATATTTCCACTGCATTCTGTTTTCACTCATAATTTGTCTTTTTTAAAACCATTTCATGCATCTCTAGTGAAGCAGGCCAGATTTTAACTTGCCTCAAGCTCTGTGTGTCGTGATGTTCTCTTTCGCTTTAGCAGCTGTACTTACACTTCTGCCAGCGGCCTCCGTAGTCTAGGGGTAACTTTGCCACCTCATGACTCAAGGTACGCGGTTCAAACCCGGCGGAGGTAGTGGAATTCAGGGAACAAGTCCTCCGGGAGGGACTTTAAGCCGTGGGTCCTGTGTCGTAGATTTATGGCACGTAAAAGATCCTCATGTCTCTAGGAGACCTCTGAGCAAAATTAGGCAAAAAGTTTCCCGCCCAAGTAGTTTCCAATGCCTCCGGTAGATGGGGAAGTTATCGGGTACCACTGCCAGAAGAGGGCCGACCTCGCTGGCAGAAAGGGGAGATAGCGAGCACCAGTACCGGTAGGGTATGGCAACAGTAGAAATTAAAAGGGGACGTACAATAGCCTACTAGTCGCGGTGCATGGGGAAACACACTTCTCTAATACTGAACTGAACTGAATACACTTCTGCCCCAATTTCCTTTATTGATTAAAACATACATTATGTTATGTAAGCGTCCGGTTTATCATTGTCATTTCGCAGATTTTAGTTACCATAACAACTAATTTTGAACGTTAACAAGTTACATGTGCCTAAGTTATACAGCAGATCAAGAATGAACCATCAGTCTTTTTTTTTTTAATTTTGCGTGTTATCACATGTGTTCTGTGAGTGTGAATAAAGTTTTCATATGGTTACTTGAAGTATAGCAGATTG
>NW_019723313.1:451569-467926 GCF_002891405.2 Cryptotermes secundus | reverse complement strand
GGTCCTTCTTAGTTAGACTAAGCTCAGTTGAGGCCTGTTTCCGAATTTCTGCAAAAATAAAATAAATAAATAAATAAATAAATAAATAAATAAATAAAGAGACTCTTACATAAAAGTGAGGAGCTACTTGAATGGAAGAGTAGCGGCTCCGGTCTAGAAAACTGAAATTAACGGCCGTGGAGATGCGTTACGCTGACCACGCGACACCCCCTATCCTCTAAAGTTGGCTCTAACTTCGGTGAGAAGCTGCAGTCGTTCGGTCGATATAATTCGCTTGAGGACTAAAGCCACGGAGTTTGTTTTGTTTGTCACATAAAAGTGTTTACCCGATGATGACCATATAACGTCGAAAGCATGTTCTAGAAGTGGGATTTATAAAAGACTGCCAACGGCCCAGAGCCCCAACCTACAAGCACTGCCCACGCAAATTCAAACAAAATGAAAGAAACGAGCAAAATTCGCATGTGAACGTGGTGCTGAGGCTTCTGGGATGCGTGCAAAGGGCTGCCTTCTTCGCATCGCCTTGAAATGGGCATTGTGATCAGTCGGCGTGTCTGAACGCAACAGTTCCCATGCAGCTTCTAGAGGAACTGTCAAGAGACGAGTTAAGAGAAGTAATCTATAGAATCGATTAATTACTGACATTTAAACATCGATCTATCTATCTATGGCTCTACAGCCCTTTGTTGGACCTTGGCCGCTTTTTTCAATTTCTTTATCTTTTTACACAGACATTAGGACTACTTGGACGGGGGATCAGCCCATCTCAAGGCTGCTACCTACACACAGAATAAAGAGAAACAGACACGCATGCCTCGTGTAGGATTCGAACTCACGATCCCAGCGTCTGAGCGAGCGAAGACATTAGACCGCGCGACCACTGTGAACGCGGATGGACTGGCATAGTTGATTTCAGCATAAGGTGTTCCCTTCTGCTCCATAAAGACGCTCAATAACCACTATTCTTTTACTGGAAATCTCATTTATTTAATGGTGTGTAACAAACGAGGGAGCCGGGATAGCTCAGTGAGTATAGTTACGGGCTACAAGGTCGAGGAACTGGAGATCGATTCCAGGTACGGACAAGAAATTCTTATCATACGATTAGCTTATAGTCACCATCCCCATGGGTAGCTGAAGGTAAAGCGGTCGAGGTGTGAACCTGACCACTCTCATCCGTCAGTTCGCAGTGCAGACCCGAGGATATGTCCTCCCTGTGTTCACTGTTTGGAGCTGCGAGTGTTCCAGTGTCTGTGGTTGCCCGTATTGAAACCATAAGCCGAACATGAATCATTCATCAGAACACGTCACAAGTGGAGCTGCTGGTTATGCAGGAGCCTCGAGCCGGTTCCGGGGGGAATCCCTCGGTTTATGGTCAGTGGCGGCTCCTCAATACATCGTCCTCAGTGTTTAGACTGATTGACCATTCTTTTGTTTAGCGATGCGTATACATATGCGTTATTTATATAGCGTCGAAGTGTACAAAACAAAAAATAAAGTCCGTGACCTGTAGTCCGCAAGCGAACTATACCGACCGAGCGACCGCCGCTTGTAGTCGAATTTAGTACCCTCTATCCGCTAAAGTTGGCACTACAGTTAGCGTCGAATTGTACAGTGATGGTGATTCTGTATTTATGTGGTTTATTTTGAGATATACGAGTACACACATCTTCTAAGCACTGAGAAAAACCGCGGAAGGGCGCAGTCAGAGTAGCCGAAATCCAAACTCTGAACCTTCCAAATACAAAGCAGGATTGCTGAACCAGTAGAGTCCCCAGTTCAGTAACAGCATTCTGTAACGTTGTCACCTTGCTGCCGGAAGCAGCGGCCGCTCCTCTGCCCTAATTCTGTGTTCGTGGGTTCGAGTCCCACTTTCGGGCATTTTACTGGTCTCATTCGTACCGCCATCCACGGAAAAATACTTACCACTTCTGAATCCTGGGAAGAGTTTTGCAAGATTGTGCGAAGAACGGAAATCCAGCTCCAATACAATAATGCCTTAATTCGTGGTTTCTCAAACTCTGGGTCGCGATCAAGTCGGAATGGGCTCGCAGAACCCTGAAGAATCATTTAAAGTAGAGTTTTGGCAAATCATCGCTGCTTTTGGAAAAAGTTGCTGCAACCGTCCAAACATTTCATGAACTTTTCGGTGTAGCTACGGGATGGACGGCCCGGGTTCCATTCCTGGAAGCGTAAGGTTCCCTTCTTCTTCTATACCCCTTCTGGGACCCACTCAGCCCCTCTATCCAGTGGGTACCGTGAGCTTCTTCCCTGGGAATATAGTGGCCGTGGCGTGAGCTGACCACTCACCTCTATCTAGTGACGAAATCAAGACTGGTGGAGCTATACCTCCACTCGCTCATTTGTCTTCGTGGCATAGTGCTTAATGAACTTTACCTTACAGGCACATTGTACATCTCGCTATAAGAGCGGAAAACTGTGAAGCTGTTGTAGTTCCCCTTGTCACCGTGAAGCGTGATGGTCGCGGTAAATGCATGTATTAGTTTATGGGGTCACGTAAATTAATGGATTACTTGCGGGAGTGGAAATATCACAAACACTGAGCGTCGCTACCCTTTGAGGTTAGATTCATTTTGTCTAACTTGCCGTCACTTTACATTTCACGGCATATCCAGGCTAAGGAAAGAAGGGAGCAGATACAGAGGTGAGTACACTGGCTGCATGTGGCACGTGTATGGGTGACTATAAGCTGGGTTTGGATTAAAGATTGGATTTATTGTCCACTTCAACACACGAACACACAATGCGTGACTACACTTAATTATAGCACCATCGCTGATCTCTACACTATAGCACACGCAGTCGCTCACCAGTCGTTCCCTGGTAACGGTTGCTAACAGTGGAAATTCTTTAGCTTCCGCGCTATCTTCGTTGCCCGCTGGCTCTCAGCTGGACTGAGTAAGTCTTCTCTTCACAGACCCTCTTACAATTCTAAACTCTTCAAAGTCGAAGTTTTTTTTATTGCTAGTGGGGTGGGACTAAGTCCCTTGTACTGCGGCCAATTCTGGCCTATTGTACCAGCACCAGATGATAGGCGAGTGTGATTGTGGAGCGATTTGTGGAATGAAGATTGGCAGGGGAAACCGAAGTACTCGGAGAAAACCTGCCCCAGCGCCACTTTGTCCACCACAAATCCCACTTGAACAGACCCGGGATCGAACCCGAGCCTCCGCGGTGGGAAGCCAGCGACTAACCGCTTCAGCTATGGCGCGTCCAAAGTCGAAGTTACTTTACTACTGGCGGTTTACCGCCAATCAGTTCGTCTTGGCTCCAGCCCCTTGAGGCCCACGACCATCGATTTTCTTTTCCCACCTGAACTCTTGCGGTCCTTATGTAACATCATCTCTGACAAGAGCACGGGTTTGTTTCCTATGAATATGCGTGCCCTTTCGTCAAGTGTATATTTCGCACATATAACATGTTACTGAAAATTCTTGTTTTTGCACTACACGTAAGTCCTCTGTCAGTACAGGCTTTACAGAGCAGATCGTGCCTAACTTACATATTCTAAACTCTTGCTTTATTTGTCCTTATTATAAAATCTCAGGACGGACCACGCAGGAAACACCGTTCATTGTTGTACGCCAATCGTTTCCGTGGGAACACATTTGTTTGCGGAGGCATTACTCAGTAACGGCTGCGTATAATTGCTTATTATGAGTCTGTTGCCTAGCAGCGGATACCGTTTCTTTGTTTTTTTCGAGGTCCTTACCCAGTAACGTGTCTACACTCTAACATAGTGATAGGTATATTTAGTCTTTTAAGTTGTCTGTCTGCTTAATTAATTACACGTGATGCCATAAAGTCGTAGGTGTGTGTGTGTGTTTATGTATGTATAGACCCATATATTCTCAACCTCGGTACGCTTCACATACCCATGTAAAAAAGTTATTAGTACTCACATAATAGACAAGATACAAGAAACAAGAAGTTCCTGGAAGAACTAATCGCCTACTTTCCTTTGATACGAAACGGACCGCATAGGAAACGAAGTCTGCATCAATTCATCGTTGCAGCGAGAAATTCTTTACCGAGTTGTTACCTAGCAGCTGTTGGAGATACACAGGCACAAGACACGCGTCCAACAGTTCTTCTATTGTTGCATGTATTCGTTGCCGCGGGAATGTGTTTACCGAACCGTTGCCTAGCAACTATAAGTTAGAGACACACTCAGACTGATGGGAAGGATTTATGAATTTATGAGATTGATTTGGGTGCTGTGATCTACGCACCCAGTTTCATAAAGATAGGTTCAGGCAATCATATTTTAATAGGCCAGGCATTCCCAGACCACAGACAGCATGGTGATCGCATAAGCTTGCTTTAGGAAAGTAGGCTAATAAAAATGGATTTCTGGCTCATCCGCCATCTACTTCATGACGTACTGCCATGCAACCCGTTGACACCCTACAGTTCGTTGTCAATGTAAATGGCAATGAGACATCTCTTGCTAACAACAACTTGTATGGGCACTTAAGGAGGTGCGCTTACACAGAACTGAGTTTCGCACTAACTAATGAACTACTTCACTTATTCTAGACATATCTGACAGGCCCTCGTGTAACCATGTTTTCAGTACAGAGAGTAGCAGTCTGACGGCCTTTCGGCCCTGCTGTGGGCACTCAACACTCCCGCTTTCACCTCAACGCCCTTTAACCAACATTTTCGCGGAGGCATCGTCCACGATTTCGCGGAACTGAGCGTGCGTGTGAAGGGAGGCTGGTATTGTATCTATTCCCCCTTCTCGTAATTATCAATGCTGCCAACATCAAGCCTGTAGTAATCATTCCACTGCGACGGTTACGGGAGAAACCCCCCATTCTCCGGACCTCACTGCATCAGCCACACGTTGCTGCTTCACTCGCCTCAAGCTACGTAAACTGGGCCGATAGGAAATCAAACCTGGGTCAGAACGGCCTTGACCCTTCTCGAGCGGCGCGGCAGGATCTGTCGCTGCTGCACGCGACTTAACGGTGCGCGATAGGTCCGCCGGCTGGCAGCGGCAACCTGTTGCTTCCGCGGTGCGACGGTGTCGAGGAGCGAGAGAACCACTGCGAGCATTACTCACCCGAGCGATGATTAGCGTAGGGGCGCGGGGAAGGGGAGACGTGAAATTGTTTTGCCCGAGATGTTTAATAGGAACGCCGCGTAATTGGATTCTGCTGCGTGTTACTGGAAAACCGACCGTAAGGAACTTCTGCCTGACCTTGGTTAGTTCGGTCTACTGTCTTTACCTGTTGAGGAATTGGCACAGGGAAATCTCTTCCTTCGTTGAAGAAATTTCCCCCTTATTCCTATATAGAGCCCTACATGTTATCGAAAGATACGTCGAGGTAAAAAAATAAAGGTAAATTTGTTCCCGTGTTTAGATAGTAAAACACTATTCCATGAAGACGTATGGGGGAGTGGAAGTATAGTTCCACCATTCTTGACCTCGACACTAGTTTGAGGTGAGTGGTCAACTTCACGCCCCGACCACTTTAGCCCCAGGGAAAGTGACCCTGGTACCCAGTCGATAGGAGGCTGGGTGGGCCCCAGAGCCGGTCTGGACGTTATAGAAAGGTGAAAATTCTTGACTCTACCGGGACTTGAAATCCGAACCCATGGTCGTCCAGCTCGTAGCTACTCGCTATACAGACTGAGCTAGTCCGGCTCTCTTTGAGGTGGGCGGGTAACTTAAAGTAAAATAAAAAAGTAAAGCTATCCCTGGAACAGGCCGTGGAGGCCCATATGGTTGTGAGACGTCAAGGGTCCCACATTATCTAGACAATCGGCTCAAAGGTGGCGGTAAGGTTGTCAGTCTTACGCGCTGGCCGCGCTTTGCTCATCAGGAAAATTATTTAATTAATTCCTGGTACTCATTTCTGTTAGAGGCTGAGTCAACCCCAGGGCCATAGTGCGGCTGGAAGGATTAAGTAAATTGAAAAACATCCAATAACCTCATCTGGACTTGAACCCGCGACCTTCCGGCTTGTAACATAGCCACTCAACCAACTACACTACGTGGTAGGGTAACTTAAAACAAGGCACAAAACATGTTTTTTAATTGACCTTCGAAAGGCACATAGCATTTGTTAAAATAATGCTAAGATCATCATCATCAGTAATCTGGATCTTAGGGAGATGAGATGAGGTGGTATAGACTGGATTGATCTGGCTCACGATAGAGACCAGTAGAGGGCTCTTGTGAACACGGTAATGAACCTTCGGGTTCCATAATATGCTGGGAAACTCTTGAGTAGCTGCAGATTTGGCGGCTCCTCAAGAAGGGCTCAGCTCCATGAGTAAGTAAATAAGTAAGTCAGTTGCGGGTTTGTTGATGTGGGGCGCTTTCTCTGAGGAGAGGACGAGTCTGTCGTTTACAATTGCTGCTGGTACTCGCCAGCGCAGCCCGTGGGACTCGTGACCATATTTTACTGTCTCAGATTCGAGACTCGCCTTTTCAACGCCTCCTACGACTCGCGTGGTTACGGTGGAGGTATTCGACCCCGCCTCCGCACGTGATATGAGCCTGAACTGAACTCTCGAATAACGGCTTATAATTTCGGGGCGAACCGAATCTAAGTTCCCATGTCTTACAACTCCTTTGTTTTTCTCTTTTCTGTGTTTAACCGTCGCCGCTGCAACGTGCTTACCGAACCGTTGCCCAGCAATGGATTATTCCGCTTATCACGGAAACATATGTTAGCGAATCTTTGGCTAGCAATGGACTGTTCCGGCTTTCAGGCGTCATGTCACATTATGCTGACAGTTGTCAATATGGCGGCAGTGCGAAACATTGAGATCCTATCCTGTAACTTTAATATCGCATCTGTGTATAGGACAGTCATGGAAGAAGCTGGAGTCAAAATGTCACAAAAGAAATGCATCACTGAAAAAGATAGTTACAAGCTTATAGTTTCTGCTAACCTCACAGTGTAGACGCAAGCACTTCCCAGGACTTCCTGTTAAGCTGTAGCAGTGAAATTGCCTCATTCAGCGGGGATAGAACTCCTAGACATTTCAGAGGCTCTAGAACCGTTCTACCTGAACGTCTAGAGACAAGTTCGAATGCAAGGAACGCACATACGTTGCATGAACTGATTCTGTATGGAGAAGAAGATGAATTGGAAAGTGGCGAGTATCTGTTTCAAGCTATTGCTCCTACATCGGCCGGAGGATGAGGGACGGAATGAAAGTGTGAGAGGACAAGCTACGGTGACTCAGTCAAGATTTCAGTCCCTAATCCCCGGATACTAATTAGGAAGGCTCCATAGCTTGTACTCTTTTCCAAGTGTAATTAGAACGATCAGGTCATGGAGCATGAGATGGGTAGGGTATGTAGCACGAATGGGGAAAAGAAGAATACATAAAGGATATCTGTGGGAAAGTCAGAAGGATACAGACCACTAGAAATACCAAGACGTATGTGGGCGGACAATATTAAACTGGATCTTAAAGAGGTGGGATGGGATGGTGTAAATTGGATTGATCTGGCTAAGCATAGGGACCAGTGGAAGGCTCTTGTGAACGAGTTATGAACCTTCGGGTTCCGTACAATTTTGTGAATTTCTTGAATAGNTTTCCAAGTGTAATTAGAACGATCAGGTCATGGAGCATGAGATGGGCAGGGTATGTAGCACGAATGGGGGAAAAGAAGCATACATATAGGATATTGGTGGGAAAGTCAGAAGGATACAGACCACTAAAAATACCAAGACTTATGTGGGCGGACAATATTAAACTGGATCTTAAAGAGGTGGGATGGGATGGTGTAAATTGGATTGATCTGGCTAAGCATAGGGACCAGTGGAAGGCTCTTGTGAACGAGTTATGAACCTTCGGGTTCCGTACAATTTTGTGAATTTCTTGAATAGCTTCACAATTGACGGCTTCTCGAGAAGGGCTCATTTCATGAAGTTAGTTTGCTTGTTTGTTAGTTTCTCTTGGGGTTGGGTGAGACTGAGTCCACTTGGTACTGCGGTCACTAATTGGCCTATTGCACCAGCCCCTGATGATCGATGATGATGATGAATGTGGAGCAGTTGGTGGAGTGAGAATTGGCAGGGGAATCCGAAATACTCGGAGAAAACCTGACGCAGTTCCACTTTGTCCACCACAAATCCTACATGATTTGATCTGGGCTCGAAGCCGGGCCGCCGCGGTGGGAAGCCGGCGACTAATCTCCTAAGCTATGTTACGACCTTAGTTAGTTAGTTTCTGTGTATAACTGTTGAGTGATCTCACGTCGAGGATGGGAAGCCAGGGCCTCGCTCAGAAAGCCAAGCGCTCAGTCCTTTAGAACACGGTGGTTTTTATGTGCCTCTTCTTCTGAACTTAAAGCTCTGCATGTTGCCCACAATGTGTATTAGTACAGTGTACCATAATGTTGCATATAGATCCGTTGCTAGGTGGCAGCCGCGAGATGGGATACTCTACAGCGGCCGTTGCTAGGTAGCGGCCCGCAAACAACAGAAATTGTGTTTTCTGCGCGGTCCGCTAAGAAACAATTTTAACGGAAACAGAGAAACGGTGTTTTCTATGCGTACCGAGATGTTGCAAGGAAGACATTGTATTGTAATGTATTTAAGTCCGCAGCTAGCCGATAGAAACGTCAGCACGGAAACATAGAACGTTGTTGGGATCTGTCACTAGGCAACGACTGGTGAAGATACAACAAACTGAGAAGACTTAGTATGTGCTGTAGTGAACTGCAAAGTGTGTGAATTAGCGATTGCGTTATAGTTACTTGTTACGATTTGTAAGTGTTCAGTAAATCCAATTACCAGTCCAAACTCCGTCTATAGTCACACTCTATCAAATGGCAATATGATTCTCAGGATAAAGAGCAATATATTTTTACTTAGCATTAACTGGTTGATCTTTTCACACGTAAGGGAGGTTCATTGCGTTTTCCGAAGAGGTAGGAACTGAGTTCTTTAAACCTTATTTAGACGAGTTCCACACTTTAAATATTTCAGTTCGTCCTTTATTACCCGAAATATTTATAAAATTTTATTAGGAAACCTGGACATTGTGTGTAAAGTGCTCTCTCTCTCTCTCTCTCTCTATATATATATATATATATACACACACACACACACACACACAATCGAAAGAACTAGTCTCTCCGACAGAACTAGTCTCTCCGCCTGTCCCACTTCTTTTTCTCCCAGGCGGCGCCGCTTTGTAGAAAAAATCGGTAAAGACAGAAGTTGTTCCCCTTGGAATGTCAGCTATAAAAAAACTTTTCAATTTTGATGCTGCATGCTTGGGTTCGAATACACGAAACAAGAATCGTTTCAGCGCAGATGTTTGCGCGAAGTGACTGCAGCATGTATTTACCCGACGGCACTTTCCTCAATTCGTGCTCTATACGTGTATATAGTGAAATGGAAGGAAGATTTTCAGTTCAGGGAAGAATATGATAGCAGATCTTCTGACCTAGAATCGATCGTGGGACGTCCCACAGCCGAAAACTCAACCGGGAGATTCGAGAACCCTGTCAACTGCAGGCTTGATATCTCGATCTGCGCAACAGAGTGCCGTGTTCCAGTGCAGCCGGCCACGTACCGGGCATGCGCCGTAGAACGCGGACAGATGGGGTGATTAGTGAGGAGACGCGTCAACTCATCATTTCAGCCCCGCTGAGTCTGAACTCTGGTTGAGCCCCCTGTCATTTTTTATTATTTTACCACGCTCCTGTGCTTAAGTAGTTAAGCACTATGCCATTTAGCCGTATTTGGAAGTGGAGGTATAGTTCCACTTTTCTTGACCTCGGCAGTAGATGGAAATGAGTAGCCAGATTCACGGCCCTGCCTCTTTACCCTCAGGGAAAGAGCCCTCGGACCCCTTGTGGACCCCAGACTCGGTCTGGACGACGTGAAGTTGAGAAAAATCTTACACTGCAAGGAATCGAAGCTGGGTTGCCCATCCTGCAGCCCGTTGCAATACCGACTGATATCCCAGTACTCACACTACATAGCTTTGGATGGCAGGATGACCGCTAAAGATAAATTTCAAAATATTTTAAAGGAAACGTTCGTGGTCCAGTAGAGGTACCATAGTGGTATTTACCTGGAGGAACTGAATAAAGCGACGAAGAAGCTCAGTCAGGATAACTGGTGCGCCTGTTGAGATTCGAACTGAGTACCTGTCGAATCCGAGTCTAAACTATTACCGCTACACCCACCCTTTCAGGTGCCCCCCCCATAAGTGAAGTCGGACGTGAGTCATGCGGTTTCGGGGCTCACATTCGTATGGCCACGGAGGCGTCGAGTCAATAAAACAATACAATTTGGGAAGCTGTAATGTTGGTATTACTGATTGGAGGAATTTATTAATTACGCTTTTGAGATGGCCTAAAGAATAATTCAGCCATTTTAATAAGGTGGGATACACAGCTACATGCACACAGACAGCAAGGTGATCCCATAAGCGTACTTACGGGGTTGTATCTATTGAGTTGATCGATTCTAGCAATTGCCTTCAAGGTAATATGGAAAGCGATAGAGAAAGCCAGTATATCCTCTGTCCCTGCAGAGATTCAAAGCGATCACCTCCCGAATACGAACTTCACCGCTAAGCTAACCCACTCGGCTTCCTGGGATGTAAGCCCTGACGTGGTGCAGCAGGCTACAAGCGATGCCGTTTCTAATTACAGCGAATGAGCTGGTTGTGTTTTCGCCTCTAGGCTAGCGCTGTGTGACAAACCGAAGCGGAGCGGAGCGGGACAGACCCGCTGCAAAGCGCTGAATGAAGGGAGTCACGGATGTTAAGCTTCAGCACAGATGAGCGCACCAGAAAACAAAAATAACCGAATTAATGCTGCACAGAGAGAGAGAGAGAGGGAACGGTTCCAGGTACCGGACAAACAGTTCACCTGATGGCAGCGGCCGCGGATCAGCGGGTGATTACGGACGAAACTAAGCATTACGGTGAGCGAACACATCGGGAAACTCAACTGATCCTTGCCGTCGGTCACGAGAGAGAGCTTGCATGAGATGGGACAGATAAAAGCGGGCGGAGAGAACACGAGAGAAAGAGACGGACAGAAGGGAGGGGATGAAGCACAGAGGGAGGGTGACAGGAGGATGTACACCAGGGGTGTCCAGCTTCAGACCAATGAGTGGGCTGCACTGACACTCAGAAGCGCGTTATAAAAGAAAATACATTTTGCCCAGCCCATCAAGTAACCTCTGTTGCGACGTAATATCGTTAACAGTCTTTCTGAGGAGCCGGGATAGCTCAGTCGGTATAGCCACTAGATACGGGCTTGACGACCGACGGGTCGGAGTTCGAGTACCGATAGGGTCAAGAATTTTCTCTTCTCCATGTCGTTCAGACCGGCTCTGGGGCGCACACAGCCTCACATCCAGTTGGTACGGGGGGGCTCTTTCCCCGGGAGTAAAGCGGCCGGGGCGTGAAGCTGACCACTCACTTCCAAGTAACTAGTGCCGAGGTCAAGAAAACGTGGATCTATACATCCACTCCCCATACGTCTTCATGGCATAGTGCTTAATTAGTTAAACACGGGGGCAACTTCAACTATATACTGTCTTTCTGACCCGTGGGGCTCCGTGTCTATATGACGTATGTTGGGTGTATGTATTAGAAAATGGCATATGAGAGGGAGAGTTAAGATGGCATTTTGGCAATCATGGAGAGATATTACCCGTATAGACGGACGATATGAATAACCTAAATTTATCTATGAGATTGTCTACGAGGTCTGGCAAAATTTTCGAGACTCATTTTTTAATTTCTCTGCAGACAATCTGGCAATAATGTTACTTGGAATGCCAGGTGACGCAACAAGACAGAGCTCACATGGGAAGTTCGGTTAAGCTGCGTTCAATAGTCACTGAACAGTATCTCGTTAGATCACCGTATGTCGTCAGTTTCGTCCAGACGTGAAAATGTAGTGTACGATGGAACAGAGAGTGAATGTAAAAATTTTGTGTTAAACTGCAGAAATCACCAACTGGCCAAACGCCAGGCCATAAAGTGGACATCGAAGAATTCCCCCCGGCCAAAGAAGCCATAGATGTTAAAGTCCAAGATCAAAGCAATGTTGATCTGTTTTTTCGACAACAGGAGTACTTTCCATTTTGAATCTGCGCCTGAAACGACCACTGTTAATCAGACATTCTACTTGGAAATGTTGTATTTCAGCCCTGAGGCGCAAGCGAGGAGAATTGTGGAGAGACCGCCCATTGATTCTTCGCCACGTCAACACGCAGACACAATCTTCGCTTCGAGTGTCGCAGTTTTCAGCAGAAAAAGCATCTCTGCCATGGACCATCCTCCGTACCCCCCTGACTTGGCTTCAGCTGACTTCTGGCTGTTTCCAGAACTCGAGGGTGTGCAGAAAGGAAAGCCTTTTTTCGGACGTAAAAAAGTAAAAAGTAAAAGTAAAGGTATTCCTGTAACAGGCCGTGGAGGCCCATGGGGTTGTGAGATGTTGAGGTTCTCACACTTCCTAGACAGTCGGCTCACAGATGACGTTGAGGTTGTCAACCTTACACACCAGCCTCCCTTTACCCCAGTAAGATTCCTGGTACTCATTTCTGTTAGAGGCTGAGTCGACCCCAGGATCGTAGTGCGGCTGGAAGGATTAGTTAATTTGAAAAAAAAAATCCAGGAATATTCTCGGATGTTGAGGATATACCTGTAAATCATCTGTGAAAAAAAAATGACAGACATTCCTGTTCAGGATTTCAAAAACGTCTTTGAACAATGGCCGAAGTGCTGGGAATCTTGTAAGAATTGGAGGGAGATTACTTCGAAAAGTTCTAGGTTGCTAATATCTGCAGCTCTTAAAATTATTGTTCAAGAGATTAGTCTTGAAACCTATTTGCGAAGTGAGTGTGGCGAGGAACTGCAGCCAGCATCGCCAGTGAAGCAGCTGACGAACAAGAAGTGGGTGACATTTGTGAATGATTTTGACGAAAACATTGGAAAGGAACGGGGACCACAGTTCAGCACTGAGGACATCTTGCGGTGCTGTAACGAACTACATACAGGAAACAGCAAGTGTCTGTTCCGTTGCGCTGACCACGCAACCCCCTCTATCCACAAAACTTAGCATTAACTTCGCCGACAATCGGCGATCGCTCGGTCGGTATAGTTCGCAGACGGACTACAGGCAAAGGAGTTTGTTTTAGACATGTCTCTTCATACACACCTTAATAGCACATTTTACAAAGCTGCTATTTAAATGTAAAAGTAAAAAGGAAAAGCTATCCTGTAGCAGGCCGTGGAAGCCCATAGGTTTGTGAGACATCGAGCCTCCCATATCTTCTAGAAAATTGGCTCACAGATGGCGATGAGGTTGTCAGCCTTACGCGCCTTTTAATTGTCGTGCAGTATCAATTGTAAAATTACTTGAGATATTTAGTAAGTAACATATGTAAACCCCTCCTTGTTTTTGCAGCATCTTGCGCTTATTGTAAATAAGAAAAAGAATGTCCACACATATTTTGGGGAGAGACACCCTCTCCAGGTATGCAGAATCAACTGGCTGGCCGGATGTGTCCCATGTGCCACCAGTTGACAGCCCTGATATAAATGATGAGACAGAATGAGACGGAGTAAGAGTAAGAGCGAAAGAGACAGAGAGAGGATGACAAATCGCCCCGCCGCGGTGATACTGGGTTGTTCCGGACGACGGACTGCCGAAGAAGGCGTCAGGAAACCAAAAGGACGCACATGGGAGAGCCGGATCAACATCGACTGTCAGTACTCACGCCACTTTTTGTTCTGCGGTTTGCGCATGCCCAGTTTATGAGAACAAGCCTACACGTGATACAACGAGATAACATGGCTGTATTGAGCGGCTGTGGCGCGCCTATCCGTGATAACCACAAGAGGAAATCATTAAAATCATTTTACACGCTGTAGGTTTTGAAAATTACTCAGAAAAAAGGCAAAACAAATTATAGATTTTAAAGAGATACCTCAAATTTTCAGCAGAATTCTTTCATGAAAGTATTACCTTATTTTATACTATCCACACCCTCCATTCCCTACGGCCAGCGCCCAAAACACGATTCGCCTATTGGTATAGAATAACATGAACGTTTTACTCATAACATTCCAAACACTCGACGTTAGCAACGCCATCTGTTATCGCAGTCGTGCACAAGACTAATAAGTGCGCACTCCCGCAGCTTAACGTTGAATTCCCAGCACACCAGTCCACTCAAGATGATCTCACCGTTACATTAAAGTTTTGTACATACGAAAAAGGACATTGCAGTGTCTTCTGGTAACAAGCATTTTCGTAGAACGTCGTGGGCGAGTGGTTATCGCGTTCGGGACTTCCTAGCTTTAAACCTCGAACTCGATTCTCGTGGGTTTCCTCAGTCCCTCCAGAGAATACCCGGATACTACTTTAAAGTAGATCACTGTCGTTTCTTTCACGCTTCTATCCAATTCAGTGTCCACTAACTAGTTTACCATTCCACGCTTTATGATCTGAGTCACTGAGGATCCTTAAATAAATAAACAAACTTTATCGATCCGTAAACAAAACAGGTGGAGTTTAATTTTCATTCTTTATTTTTGTTTGCTTTTGTGGGTTACGGAACGGTGTTATCAATAGCTACACTCTTCAGCTTCCAGTGGTAGAGTGATAGTTGAAACGAAAAGTGTTTAGAAGGGATCAGTTTGGCGTAACAAAGGAATCTGTCACGACTTGCATTTGGGGGAGACTGAGAAAAACCGCGAGAACCCTCACTTATGATATCTAGTGTCCCGGCCGAGATTCGAAGCGAGCACCTACAAGAAAACAAGGCTAATGCCCTCTGTTCAGTCTCTCATACATGGGTAACCTAACCTAATCCAACCTAGACATCCCCAGTTTCCTTCGGTCTCGAGATAAATGGCTGGACTTTGCATGTCCCTGCCAATTCATTCGACAGTAAATAAACTCTTTAGCTAATATATAGTCGCAAAATACGCGATAAATATTTTTATCTCACATCTCAGAATATTGTAGCGTGTAGAGCCTTTTCTAGGCAACCGCTCGGTAAACAAGTTCCCTCGACAACGAATACGCATGCAACAATAGAGATACTTTTGGAAACTGTTTTCTACTCGGTCTGTGCAAAGGACTTATAAGGAATACAACTGAAGGAAAAACATACAGTTGGAAAGAAGCAGCTATTCAGAGAGGACTTAAGCCTGGAAACAGAGGAGTAGTCATTGTTAGGAGCTGTTTCCAGGCAACTACAAGTGAAGACACTGGGGGCTTGAAAAGTGTGGAGATCAGCGATGCCGCTATGATTAAGTGTAGTGACGAGTCGTGAGTATAAAAGTGGTCAGTAAATCCAATATCCAATCCAAAACTCGGTCGATAATGCCATTGAGACACGTGATAGTATTTACCTATTGACGTGCCAATGAATTCAGAGATGTCAAGATTGTCATGCAGGCTGCTACGCCCGTTATCTTGAAAGCAAACTATTTCGGCTTTCATTCGATAACGTTACTGAGGCGACGTAATCGAAATGCAGGAACGTGTAAAAGCCGTCAAGATATGCCGGCAGGTTAATGAATAACAGGAAGTCGCTTTTCAGAAAGGTTGATCCGCCTCTGTGGTCTAGTGGTCAGAGTTCCTGGCTACAGATCCAGAGGTACCGGGTTCGTTTCCCGACGCTACCAGATTTTCTGAGAATTAGAGGGTCTGGAACGGGCTCCACTCAGCCTCGTGAGAATAATAGAGGAGCTATTTCAAGGTTGTCCATACTGTGGTTTTCCATGTTTATCCTCAGTCACTCCAGGCGATTGGTGGGGTAGTTCGTGAATTAGATTACGACCGTTTCCCTTCAAATCCTCTTACTATTTATCCCATCATTCTGCGCTATATAGTCTACCTGAAGTCGCCGTTCTCGAAGTGACCCCAGAAGAAAATAAAATTAACGAAACAAATATTTCGTTGACATGAGATTTCCACAGTGATTGTCTCCGGGCTACTCGCATGCGCGTGTAATTATATTGTCTTCTTTCAGTGACGGTTAGGGAAAGACTGGCAGTGAGCAAAGAAACAACGCACAGAATTCATATGGAGGGGTTCAATCTCAAGAAATTAAATGAGGTAGAGGGTAAAGAGCAGTATCGTGTTGAAATCTCAAATAGGTTCGCGGCTTTGGAAAACTTGAACACTCAGATAGGTGTTAATAAAGCTTGGGAAACTATTAGAGAGAATATCAAAATGTCTGCCAAACAGAGTCTAGGTTATTATGAATGCTTGCTACCATTCAGTCCAGAACCTTTTGTCTTCTCATTTGTTGCCCAAAAACATAAAAATTAGAATATACAAAACTATAATTTTGCCTGTGGTTCTGTATGGGTA
>NW_019723313.1:440900-450023 GCF_002891405.2 Cryptotermes secundus | reverse complement strand
CCGGCTTCCAACAGCGAATGTTACCTTTCCCCTGGGTTCCCAAACTGTCCCAGTGCCTCAGCTACCAGCTTCTCATAACAAACGCTCACAACGACTGAACCCCAACGGTTATCTAACTAACTGCTCTTCAAATCAAATTCAGAGTGAAATTTATATTACGACCGACGGTCAGCCGGCCAGTCTGTCTTCATGTCAAACACCCATCTGGGGCCCAAGATCAGACTTTTATTACTGTCAGACAGCTGCGGGTCTGTTGGCGTTGGACGCCCTCTCTGAAGAAAGGACGGGTCTGTCCTTTACAAGCTGCTGGCCCTCGCCAGTGCAATCATATTTACGGCCTGTGGACTCTAGCAACTGAAGTAATTATATATCTTCGGCACTGACTGCACAGAAAACACTGTTCCTTTGCAGCAGAGCAATTATTGCTTAGTGATGACATAACTTATTCTATTGTTGCATGCGCAGCCATCGGCACGGACCCCACAGAAAACACCATGTTTCTTTTGTTGACGGGACGCTACATGGCATGAACGAATATGGCACAATATTATTTTACCGTTGACACGGAGCTAAATCTGCGGGGTAGAGAAGCTTACCGCTCACTTTCATACACCGCCGAGGCGAGGAATGCGTGGAGCGGTACCTCCGATCCTCCATACTTCTTCACAGCTTGACAGTCACAGTGACAGCTTTACATTTGCATTTAAATAATTCACCCTAACTACTTTAGTTTTCCTGTTACTGGTGTAATCGCCGTTGGGAGTTCAGCGTGAAGTCCCTTCATTCGTTGCATAAGCTTTTCGCAATCTTAACTTTCCCAGTCCTGCATGCTACCGAAAGATACGTCGAGGCCAGCGTTTAACGCAATCTCCCACGAATGGTACCTATAAATACTCATCCGTAAACAGTCTGATGTATGGTACACTATATTTCAGGTCTCTACGTCAAAATAATATCAGTTCTCGCTCATGACGTGCTGAATAAGTTGTGTTCATGTGACGTGTTAATACTCGACAGTTCATTGAAACTACGCGTCGACAGAAATGTTTCCTAGCAACGGCTGTTGTACTCTCGCCTGTTTACACGGCTGTTACTTTTGAGTGGGTCTGCATGTCACATTATGTATACAAGGACTGTCATTTCCCCTCTTGTTTCATTTCCTTAAAACATTTTGGTGTCGCCTTTTCGTTTCTTGGTATGCGTGTGTGTGTGTGTGTGTGTGTGTGTGTGTGTGTGTGCGTGCCTTTTCGACTAAAGATGTTGTCAAGTGGCTTCTGTGCAGGGAATAAATTTTATTAGCATCATGTGGAAAATCAACATCCCATTTGAGCTTTTCAAGCACAAGGTAAGTGAGCCACCGAAGGGCGTGGACTGTCTATATCACGGAGCTGCAACAACATAAACAACCCGGAATTACTGAGCTTCTAGGCTTTATCCATCGTCTGGTATTCCGAAAACACTAGACAGAACAGCGTTTCGGAAACTGGATCTATTTCCGTCCTCAGGTGAGGAGGAGAGACCTACTCAGTTGGGTCCGTTAGAATGAGTTACCCTCAGTCACTGAACAACCCATATCAGAGGCAGAATTACTTTATGACGGGCGGTTTACCGTCAATCAGTTCGTCTTGACCAGAATTTGTATTATCCAAATGAACACTTGCGGTTGTAATCCTTATGGAACATCCTCTCTGACGAGAGGATGCGTCCATCGCTTACAATTGCTGCAGGGCTTCGCCAGCGCAGTCATTGTTAGGTCCGAGTCCCGTGGGACTCTTGACCACAATTTACTGTCTCAGATACTAGACTCCCCCAACCCGGATGGCCAGGTCCCCATATTTATATCCCCATGAACGGTGTGACCCGTTATACCCCCAGGCACTGGGTTCCCTTTTCGTCGCCGCCAACGACTCAGTGTAAACAAACTCCGTGGGTTTAGTCCACAAGCCGACTATACCGACCGAGCGACCGCCGCCTGTCGGCGAAGTTAGAGTGTGTCACGTGGTCAGCGCAACAAATCCCCACGGCCGTTAATTTCGGGTTTCTAGACCGAAGCCGCTAGTTCCTTGAAATAGCTCCTCAATTATCCTCACGAGGCTGAGTGGACCCCGTTCCAGACCCAGTACTTCTCAGAAAATATGGTAGCGCCGGGAATCGAACCCGGGACCTCCGGAACTCTGACCACTAGACCACAGAGGCGGTCACGACAGTATAACTACAGCTACATAAACACCCGAGACCAGGCTTTGTCAGTGGGAAATAACAGGACAAAGGTGCAATAAAAATTATAATAAAACATGCACAGACCTGAAACTAAGATTTGATGCAACAAACCTTGGAAACCAATTCATTGGATTAACTTCAGAACGTCACGTTGTGTCTACAGCTAACCCCGCTAGATGACGTTAGGGGTTTTACCTTCCCTCTCACCTGAGAAGAGAAAGAAATCCGATTTCCGAAACGTTGTGTTCTTTAGTGTTTTAGAACACCGGACGATGGACAGTGTCCAAAACACCAGGAATGTTGAGTGTTACCCACCGTCTTCAGAACTCTTCTGTCACCTACAGCATTTGCACGTGCAAGTTGATGCTGAGCTGTACAACCAACGGGCGATAATCCCTAGGTGCGTCGTTGAACACACTGCACTTCCATGCATATATCGCAGCCCCAAAACATTTCTATAGCCTAGACGGAATCCCCTGAACAAATTCCTATTCCCTTTCGCCTCTGATCAATATTAATATTTTCGTATTAAAGCGCATGTTCTCATATCTTATCCGTGCTGGTATATTGATACAGAACTTAACGTTATCGCAGGAGGCGCAAGTCCGGGCTGATAACGTTCAGAACAGGGTCCTCATGCTTCGTATCCCTTCCGTCCCGGGCACCGTCTGTCGTGCCTCAGATGAGTCCTTGCAGGCAAATCCAGAGGCAGAACCCCAATTACTCTACTTTCGTTTCCTTCCGTGTCCCTTCTAATTCATTATTCACTAATAATCATACCATTAAGAGTCAGAATAGCTCAGTCGGTATTGTGACTGTCTGGGTTCTGTTCCCGGCACTGCAAGAATTTTCTCTTCCTCACAGCGTCCAGACCGGCTCTGGGGCCTACCCAGTCTCCTATCCAATGGGTACGGGTGCTCTTTCACTGGGGGTAAAGCGGCAAGGGCGTGAAGCTGACCACTCACCTCCATCTTGTGCCTAGATCAAGAATGGTGTAGCTACACCTCCACTCCCCCACACGTCTTCTTGGCGTAGTGCTTAAATACTTAACCACAGGAACAGATTTACCTTTACCATCGATGTACGGTCTGGGCTCCTTCCTGATAGCATAGGTAAAAGTAAAAGCTATATTCCTGTAACATTCCGTGGAGGCCCATAGGGTTGTGAGACGTCGAGGCTCCCACATTTTCTAGACCATCGGCTCACAGATGGCGATGAGGTTGTCAGCCTTACGCACCGGCCGTCATTTACCCCCAGAAAGATCCCTGGTACTCATTTTTGTTAGAGACTGAGTGGACCCCAGGGCCATAGTGTTGCTGGAAGGATTAGGTCAGTTTAGAAATCCTCATCCGGACTGGAACTCGTGTCCTTCCGGCTGGTAGTATAGTGTCTGAAGCAACTGCACTACCGAGTGTCCCGGGCTCCTGGCAGCATCGTTACATAAGCCTTAAATAAAAATCATCGAAACCAGATCCCCCCCCCCCAACTCTTTGTAGTCATCTCCACATCTGCAGCCATTTTGTAACTCGTCTGGAGACAAGAGACGATTCGGAGTGTCCGGGAGATCGGACGGGATTTCCTGCCGAGCTGAAGTCCACTCAATTTTCGCAGTACTGTGAAGGGGGGGGGGGAGTCATTCAGTGAAGCTGAACCTCATTTGCAGGACACGTAGCATGCATGGGGAAAAAGTAAATCCACACGGACACTTTTAATATTATGACATGACAATCAAACACTCAGAATAGACGTTCACTGCTAGACAACGACTCGGTAAACATATTCCCGCGGCAACGAATAAGCAAGCAACAATCGAGTAACTTCCGTTGCTATGCAACGGCGCTGTAAACACGCCTTACAAACAATATAGAGGTTGTGTTTTCTGCATGGTCCATACAAAGTGGTTATAAAGAAAAGTTCAATTGATAAGAGTTAGTCGAGTTTCGAGACGCCAGCTGCCGGGGTATGAACTTGGGAGCAGAGGAATTGAATTGAGTCGAGTCTTCGAAACACGCAGTTGCAAAATAAAGACAAGAAAGGAATTAGGCTGTGCAAAGAAGACTTCAGGTGTGATTTGAAGTTACAGTGAGACTGTTTGTTATAAATCCGTTGCCAGGATACGACTAGTGAAGATTGAGAAACCTAGTGCGTTTGCAACAGTGAACTATAAAGTGTGTAGATCAGCGATATCGCTGTATTACCTGTAGTCCCGAACTGTGTGAGTGCCTAAGGCGTCAATAAATCCAATCATCCAATCCAAAACCTGTCTTATGAGTCACGCGACAATATCATTCCTTATGTGTGACCTTTGACTGCATAAGAGAGAGTAAATTTTCACTGCGTTCTACGAGTGCAAAAAGGACACCTGGGGCAGTTTAAATACTGGGTGTCATATTCAGAGTCCTGTTAAAATCGGCTGTGGGGCCCAACTCCTCCTATCCAGTGGGAAGAAGCGACCGGAGAGTACGATTATTATAATGCTGCCTTCTTCAGAGTCTAAATATTTTTGTAGTTGTATATTTAACGACATTGTCAATATCGAGAATCTGTAGGGTCAGATGAAGGAATGATTGACCAACTGGAAGGAAGCAGTGAAGGTGTCACGGGACTTTCGCGTAGGGACTGAAGAAAAACGCGAGGAATCTCGAAATTCAGTACGAGGTTCGAGCCAAGCACCTCCTAGTCCAGAACGTTGCCGTTAGACCGAATTGGTCTATGTATGAGCCCAGTGCCGAGGTGGAGTCGCACCTCCAGAACCCACACACGTCTTCATGGGACAGTACTTAATTAAGGGAAGGGTTAATGCCAGTTTTAGCCCGTTGATTTCTACTGTTATGAAATAAAATTCTATGCTAGAGGAGGCTAGTTCCTGTGGCTGGAAGTGCCAACAAATTGTGAGCAAGTACCCCGCAAGTTGCCTAATGTCGAGGTGGTACGCAAAGGGATGATTACATTCTGTTAAATGATTTCTACCATTCAGCTCAAAATATGTTATTTCGCCATCTGCTATCTGAAATCATGCACATTGAAATATACAGAACTATACTCAACTCCAGCTAGTGACGAGGTCAAGGAAATGTGGATCTGTACATCCACTCTCCCATACACCTGCATGGCGTAGTGCTTAATTAGTTAAGCACAGGGACAACTTCATATGTTTACTTGTTGTATATTGGCGTGAAGTTTGGTCTCCTATATTAAGGGAATGAAAATGAAGTAAATATAGGACACAGGGCGCTGAAGGGAATATTCAAACCAGACTGGGCCTTCGTAATTTGTACTCTTCAATAAATATTATTGAAAGGATGAGACGGGCGGAGCATGTAGCACTCATCAATATGTGAAAAATCCATAAAATTTTAGCTGGAAATTCTGAAAGGAGGGGATCACGGACACTGTCTAGATCTAAGTAGGAGGATAATATTAAAATTTACAATAAAGATGCATGATGTTATAATACAGACTTGCGTTCGTCTGGCTGCGTACAGGGGCAAGTTGCGATCTGAGAGTGATGACGCGAGAGAAGGTTGAAGAAAATTAGATAGCCGGGAGATTCGTAACTTGTATGCATGAACTGTTATTAAAGTTAGATGAGCGAAACGTGTAGAACAAATGGGGAAAATTTTAAAATGCCTAAATTGTTTTCTTTTTGTCGGACATATTTAAGGCAAATTGAACATGGAGTTTAAAATTCCGTCGTGAAGCTATGGATTGGATGTAACTGGCTCAGATAACGATCATGTGGCTGGCTCTTGGGTGCTCGGTAAAGAACGAATAGGTTCCGTAACGGCAAGATATAATTGACATAGGCAGAGAGTATTGGCTTCTGCAGAAGATCTCTGCTCCGTGAAACCAGTTAATGAGTTGACCTTCCGCCGCACGGCGCTGTACACAACTGGGAAACGGTGCGAATGTACGGCTGTGAGGTTAGCAGATATATTCTGCTAGCTTCTAATTGTTTTGACCTTTGCTTGACCTTGCTAGCTGCCGTCAGCTCGTCCATTCTGTGTTCACTCGTTGCTAGCAGCTCTGCTGCAAGAGATCAACATGTTTCACTACACTATTAACAATTCTCTGATGTTCACCGCCTTTGAATTGGAGCCTCTAGCCTGTTCCGGCCCCCAGGTTTAGCTCTGAAACTATAAATTGTTTGACATTTGGTCCGATTCTCTCTCGATGGAAGATCGGCCCGTTGGAAGCATATCACAACATAGAGCGGGATTCGAAGCAATGATTCAAGTGTTCGAGTGACCTTACGCGACTTGGAGCAAGTGACTTCTCTACAGCAGCGTGCCTGAACCGTTCGTAGTCGACGTGCCCTTATTCTCAGCCCCGTGCTCTCAAGGTGAAACTTCACGCCCCCCTTGGTCTGAAAAGTGATATTTAGGCATCTTTTTGTCTCAGTGGGAAACTTTACGCACCCCTTTGTGTGAAGAGTGAAATTTCAGCCATCCCTTTGTCTCAGAGTGAAACTCCACGCACCCCATGGTCTGAAGACTGAAATTTCACGCATCCCTTTATTTCAGAGTGAAACTTCACGCACCCTTTGGTCTGAAAAGAGAAATTTCACGCATCCCTTTGTCTCAGAGTGAAACTCCACGCACACCATGGTTTGAAGAGTGAAATTTCACGTATCCCTTTATTTCAGAGTGAAACTTAACTCACCCCTTGGTCTGAAGAGTGAAATTTCACGCATTCCTTTTATTTCAGAGTGAAACTTAACTCACCCCTTGGTCTGAAGAGCGAAATTTCACACACCCCTTTGTCTCAAAGTAGAACTTCACGCACCCCTTGGTCTTCAGAGTGGAATTTCACACGCCTCTTGGTCTGAAGAGTGAAATTTCACACATCCCTTTGTCTCAGAGTAAAACTTCACGCATCCCTTGGTCTGAAGAGTGAAATTTCACGCATCCCTTTATTCCAGAGTGAAACTTCGCCCACCCCTTGGTCTGAAGAGTGAAATTTTACGCATCCATTTGTCTCAGAGTGAAACTCCACGCACCCCTTGGTCTTCAAAATGTAACTTGACACACCCCTTGGTCTGAAGAGTGAAATTTCAAGCATCTCTTTGTCTCAGAGTGAAACTTCAAGAACTGCATGGTCTCAGAATGAAACTTCACGCATCCGTTTGTCTCAGAGTGAAACTTCACGCATCCCTTGCTCTGCAGAGTGACATTTCACGCACCCCTTCGTCTACATAGTGCAACTTCACGTACCCCTTGCTATCAGAGTAAATCTTTAGGTACCCCTTGGTCTCAGGGTGAAACGTCACGTACTCCTTGGACTCAGAGTGAATCTTCACGCATCCCTTGCTCTGCAGAGTGAAATTTCACGCGTCCCTTGGTCTACATAGTGAAACTTCACGTACCCCTTGGTATCAGAGTAAAATTTTAGGTACCCCTTGGTCTCAGGGTGGAACTTCATGCGTCCCTTTTTTCCAGAGTGGAATTTCACGTGCCCCTTGGTCTCAGAGTTAAACTTTACGTGCCTCTTTGTCTGAAGAGTGAGAATTTACTTGGCCCTTTACCTGGCGATACGATCTCTACCTCACGTATTTGTCACATTACAAACAAAAGATACCGATATTGTTCATTAAAAGAAAGGATATTTGTTGTTTGCGTTGGACAAAAAAAAAGTCAGTACGTTTTACTGCCGCTTTCAACCTTCGTTTTACTGTGTGTGAAATATATCTTACAAACGTTTTGAGAGTCATCACGCATTTCCTTGTGGTACAAGTTTGCCCCCCGTAGCATTGCTCCATAGGGTTCAGGAATCGATCCGGAAGATAACTTGTTGACTGAGCCGACGTTACCGTCCTGTCTTTGTAGTTTCACCCCTCTCCGTACAGCTTCGCTAGTATCACAGGCATAGCAATTTTGCGTAGTGTCCTGACATCTGGTAAACGAAACAGGCACTTGCGAGTGCAGGCAACAACAAATGAACCGCACTATTGGGAATTGCGTGCGGTTACTAGGATCGTCGCAGGAGCCATCACGCTGTGAATCCGGCTCGGGAGCCAGCCGAATCAGCCAAATCAGTAACGTGACTAAAAGACTTCTGCGATCCCCGGGAGGGACGGAATATTCTTCTTCCAGACAATGGAGGCCTGAGCGCTGATATTAGAGAAGAGTGGAGTTTTATTCCATGCCCCCATTCGTTTTCATGGCGTTATGCTTAAGAACAGAGAAAACTTCATTTCTTCACCTACACTGTGCCGTCGCATTTATACGAATTCAAGTGTTGAAACACATACGTGATTTTTGGCGATTTTGGGGGGATTCGCGTTATTTCAAACTTTGAGCATAAAGCGGGGATTTATTAATATTTTTATATCGCACTATTTCAGATTAGCATAAAGTGCGACCTCACTGAAGGCGATGGAAACATGATTCTACTCGTATTATTGAAATACTCGCAACACTAGGCTGGAACATGCATTCAAGTCGCTGGAAGGCATCTGGAAAATTTTGCTACATGGTTAATAAATTAGACATATTTTGGTTCAACGTAGAAGTTATTGTAAAAATTTTCATAAAATTCCACTTGTTTCTGGCACATGTATACTTGGCCGCATCCACGGCTATTTTCTTACCCCCGCAATGGGGTGCACACAGTTTTTCGGAAGGGGAGAATAGAAAAGTTTATTACACACTTGCGTATGAGCTGTTTAAAACTATTTCCTGACAGCCTTCGGAATATTCAGGATAGAAGAATATTTTTTTAGAAAAATAAATTCAATTTGTGGCACTAGGATTTGGTGTGCTTCTTTTAGAACTCGGGTTCCCTTTTACAAAAGTCTAGCTTAAGGGGGATGGCTACTCCCACCCCCACCCCCACCCCAACAGAAGCCCTCGCTCCTGTGTCTCACTTACAGGTTGCCTAATGACTCCTTAAACTCTCCAAATT
>NW_019723313.1:403379-440670 GCF_002891405.2 Cryptotermes secundus | reverse complement strand
ATATATATATATATATATATACGTATAATGATTCTGTGCGCCTCCTGTTGGTTCTCACACGGCCCGGCTAGGTTTGAGCCTCTCACTGGTGTAATCATAAATACGTATTTCAGCCTTCTCTTATGCGACGTCATGTAGTTTGAAGGATAGATACCAAATTGCAGATATACGTATTTATTTTACCTTGAACACGGAAACAGCTTGCTTCTCCGAAATGCTGCGACCTATCCTCCCAACTATACCGTGTCGCACCACAGAGAATAGTAACCCCACTATTATTTCAGCACTACACGTATACTGAGAAAAACCAGATAAAACGACAGTCGGTCATGGGACCTTCCAAATGCAGCCAAAATTGCAAGCCACTACAAAAGGAGGTAAACTATCCCTGTAACAGGCCGTGGAGGCCCATATGGTTGTGAAATGTTGAGGCTTCCACATATTCTAGACAATCGGCTCACAGATGGCGGTAAGGTTGTCAGCCTTACGCCCCAGTCGCCCTTTACCCCCAGGAAGATTCCTGGTACTCATTTCTGTTAGAGGCTGAGTCTACCCCAGGGCCATAGTGCGGCTGGAAGGATTAGCCACTAACCGGTTAACTAAAATTCACAAAGCGTCGTTAAACGAGAAACGAACTCAGTCTCAGGATAATCGTGTGAATTGTGTTGAATGAAGTATGTGTATTAACTGGTTTATGAAGTAAGTTCCAAGTGAGTACCTAAATGCGCGCTAGCAGTGTGTCTGCTTGTGTGTGTTTGCGGTCGGGAAACGTCAAGAGAGAACTGACAGTGGACAGACCGGGACAGACGGCCTTAGGAGCTCACTAGCCTAGGTAATTTTCTCACCGACAGATGGCATTCCATGTAGTTGTACCCTCCTTCCTGCTCGAGCAATAACATAGAAATGCCTGTGGGACAGCTGCCTCCCGTATGGTAAAGCACTAAAAATAATAATTAATTCATCGTATTAATTGATTACGTAACGCCCAAACCTCGTTGACAGCAAGAACGACACATGTAGCTTACGAACATGGCTGTGAGCTGTAAACTTGACCGTCACATAAACTCACATTTAAAAAACCATTTGTGTTTTTTCTCCTTCTTATTATGTTCACAGACCGCATCTGTGGTCTAGTTGTCAGAGTTCCTGGCTACAGATCAGAGGTCCGGGTTCGATTCTCGGCGCTACCGGATTTTCTGAGAAGTAATGGGTCTGGAACAGGGTCCACTCAGTCTTGTGAGGGTAATTGGGGAGATATTTCAAGGAAATAGCGGCTCCGGTCTATAAAACAGAAATTAACGGCCGTGGGGATTCGTTGCGCTGACCACGTGACGCCCTCTATCCGCTAAAGTTGGTACTAACCTCGCCGACAACCGGCGTTCGCTTGTCGGTATAGTTCGTTTGCGGACTAAAACCACGGAGTTTTTTTATGTTCACATATTTTGATAGTAAACGTTGAGCATCACGTGATGTACATGAGGTCAAGCATATATATCGAAACTGAAAGTAACAAATTTGTTAAAACCTGAATGCGCGTCAACATGCAAAAAAATGATATTGGATGAGGTCCAGTCCAACTTAATTTCACCTGGTGTTATGTGGACATGTATCTAAGCTTCTAAGGAAACTAAACTAAACTTAGCGGTCAGCTCAGTTGGTATAACCATGGGCTGGACGAACGGTTTTTGAAAACTGGCAGCGACAAGATTTTTCTCTTCTACACAACGGCTTCCATATTGACGCTGGGGCCCAACCGCTCTCCTATCCAAGGTATACCTGGAGCAAAGCGGCCGGGACATGAAGCTGAACACCCCCATCTAGTACCGAGGTCAAGAATAATAGAGCTATACCTCCACTTAATAAAAAGCACAGGAACATCTTTAGGAGCCGCGATAGCGTAGTCGGTATAGCGACTCGCTACGGGCTGCACCGTAATCTGGGTCCCGCCATAGCTCAAGCGGTTAGTCGCTGGCTTCCCACCGCGGCGGCCCGGGTTCGATCTGGGGTCTGGTCAAGTGGGACTTGTGGTGGACAAAGTGGCGCTGGGGCAGGTTTTCTCCGAGTACTTCGGCTTCCCCTGTCAATCTTCATTCGACCAAATTCTCCATCATCATAATCACCCGGGGAAGACTACAATAGGCCAATCAGTGGCCGCCGTGCCGAGTGGACCCAGTTGGACTCCCCCCCCCCACTAAACGAATTAAAAAGAATTACGTGCTGGACGACCGAGGGGTCGGAGTTCGAGTCCCGGTAGGTTCAAGAATTTTCTCCTCTGCACGTCGTTCAGAACGGCTCTGGGGTCCACCCAACATCCTATCCAATGGGTACCGGGGGTAAATCGACCGGGGCGTGAAGCTGACCACTCACTTACAGCTAGTGCAGAGGTCAAGAAAATGTGGATCTATACATACAGTACTCCATACGCCTTCATGGCGTGGTGCTTAATTAGTTAAGCACAGGGCCAACATTACTCTTTTTTACCGGTTGAGCCAACGTGAGTTGAGTACAGCGCTGAGTTCTGAAGGGGCAGGGTGTGAACAGCTACGAACTTCTCTCGGAGCAGAGAGTTTATAGACTGTGTGTCACGTAACTTTAACAAGCCCCCGCATTCCCAGTCAAATCCCGCGCATGGCATAACACTCGCTTTTCCGCTTTCACCCACCCCTCGTGTTTCATTGAAACTACCCTATTCTCTTTTCGAAGAAAATATAAATATATTGTCATTCGTCATGCAGAGAAACATACGTTTAATGTGTATTACTAATTTATACTTTGGAAATTAAAATATAATAGTCATAAAAATGTTATATTTTAGCGTCCTGTTACACTGATTCATGTCCATGGTTTATGCTGACCGTCTTACAGTGTATACACTTTTTCACCTTATTCTTCACTTCCACACTACATGTTTCAGCACTAATGTGCCATCCTCAGGCGTCTTTATGCACGTTAAACTATTGTACTGCATGCCATAATGTCTTCATTCTAAAATGACTAAAATCTGTATTCGTCATATAGGACGATGAATTCTAAATAATAAAACTTTTCAGGATTCTTCCTACGTCGCACTCAAACACGCGAATTACGCCAATCCTCTTTTATGTGAGCATTCTTCCTACATACATTTGTGTATCGTGTTCTGTCTTGTGTTTTGCTCCTGTAACTGCATCCGTTGTACTGCTGGATATATGTGACACACAATAATTGCTCGTGGACCTTTGGCAACAGGAGAGGAGAGTGTTTTGTTTAGAGAATCACCCAGGAGTATGACGATGTGTGGCCACTGTGCAAGTACGTTTCTAGGCCGACCTCTGCGATACTGCCTGAGTGTCCTCAGATAAAGCAGGCGTTTAGAACGGCTGTTATGCCTTTCAATCAATGTTTTTCTATTATCCCTCGTCCTTCTCCAACGAAAACCAAGCCGGCGAAGAATTCTCCTGCAACTAGGAAGACTTCCTTCAAATTTTAGGTCTCTTACCATTTTTTGTGAAGTTTGGGCATGGTAACTCTTCCGCCCTCTGTTTTATAAAAGTCATAGATCATTCTTCTGATGGCGTCTTCTATAAACTGATCGCTTTCCGTTACAGGTTTCTCCTTCTTACGTTTCTTGGTCGGTGAGTCACAGGAAGCGCCCTCTTCTAAGCCCTTTTCTTTTCGAATAATTTCAATCAGTGCAGTACGGCCGGTTCCGTAACTAACGGCGAGCAGCTGCAAGAGTGGCATGCAGGAAACTGCGTGACACACAGATTACATTTGTGCAATGTGACACTCATGCTCCGAAACGTCGCATAACGCGTAACCAGTAGTCGCAGCCTAACAACCAGTGGGATGCAGAACAAACCGGAGAGCATTCCATGGGAAAGCGAAAACCAGTTATTTTATTTAGTTTTTGTTTTCTTGACTGCAGTGAGTTCTTGTGGAGGCCGGGCTGCAAGGTACAGAACCTCAACTTGACGCTGATGCTGCGACGAAGCTTACGTCAACGCTAAACTTGCAGCGATGCGCCCTCTTGTCTCAGTGTTTGCTGTGAGCGTTAATGGTCTCATGGCTTCGAACATGAAGGTTACTACTGTGTTCTGGCATTTGACATCGTGTAGTTTCGGGTTAACCTGTAGCCTCCATCTACAGGGTAGAAGTTGGAGGCATCAGACTCCGACAAAATGTTGATGAATATCCACTAAAGTACGGGGCTTAGCGTTTCGGAAGAAAGTAAGAGTATTTTCCCACGAGATCATTGCAGGTTATCGCCAGGCGGTCATTCTTACACATATAAATTAGGCAAAATGTTTCCCGCCCAAGTAGTTTCCAATGCCTCCGGTAGATGGGGAAGTTATCGGGTACCAATGCCAGTAGAGGGCCGACCTCGCTGGCAGATAGGGGAGATAGCGGGCACCAGTATCGGTAGGGTATGGCGACAGTAGAAATTAAAGGGGGACGTACAATATACTATTAGTCGCAGTGCATGGGGAAGCCCACCCCCTCTATACTGAATAACTGAATACATATATCTGTATCACAATTTCGTAATGATTTACACTGCTTCACAATGCGTGCTCCTATAGCTCAGTCGGTATGACGTGAGATTTATGTCCTCTCCACGTCGTCCAGACCGATTCTGGGGCCCACACAGCCTCGTACCCAATGAAACCCGGAGGGTCTTTCTCCAGGGTAAGACAACAGAGCCGTTAAGCTGACCACATACCCCCCATCTGGTGCCGAGGTCAGGAGTAGTGGAGGTATACCTCCAATCCCCCATGTGTCTTAATGGCATGATGCCCAATTAATCACAGGGACAAGTAAAAGATAAAATTGTCTCTTTGCTCAACTAATTAATTACTACGCCATAAAGACGTATGGGGGAGTGGATGTATAGATCCACGCATTCTTGACATCGGTACTAGATGGAGGTGAGTGGTCAGCTTCATGCCCCAGCCACTGTACCTCCCGGTACCCACTGCATACGAGGCTGGGTGGGCCCCAGAACCGGTCTGGACGACGTGGAGAGAAGAAAAAGTATTCTCCTACCGAGACTCGAACTCAAATCCCTCGGCCATCCAGTCCCGTAGCCAGTAGCACAAGTATACAGTAAAATCATTATAATACTGCACCAGATTAAGCCATCACAATACACGTACATGAAACAGGAGTAATTCTGCATCAGCAATTGTCTCTCTGTCGTCATTTTCAGGAACAAATGATTCATAAAACTTGTTTCTTTTGTCAGCATTGCGTTGTGAGAGCGCAGGGTGAAGCCCCTAGTAACTGCCAATGGGCTGCTGTCCCCTACCAGCCACAAGAGCATCGAATTAGCGGAACCGTTGCTCTGCCACGTTTTCATAACAATTACAGCACCTACACGTCTGCGGTAGCGTATTTGGTTGAGGCACTATGCTACAAGCCGGAAGGTCGTGGGATCTAATTCCGATGAGGTCATTGAATTTTCGTCAATTCACCTAATCCTTCCAGCCGCATTATGGCCTTGGGATCGACTCAGCCTCTAACAGAAATGAATATCAGGAATCTTCTTGGGGGGTAAATGAAGGCCGGCGCGTAAGGCTGACAACCTCACCGCCATCTGTGAGCCAATTTTCTAGAAAATGTGCGAACCTCAACATCTCACACCTCCCAGGCGTGTTACAGGGATACCTTTACTTTACTTTACTTACTTTACACGTCTGCATGATGTTACGAATAACATGAAGTGTGCTCATACTGTTGTCTGCTTCTTGCGATGTGAGGGGATGTTGCATAACGCGACGCCGGGGGAAAGGCGCCAAGGATGCGCTGCGTAGAGAGTTGAAGTCGACCTTGCAACAGCAGCCATACTATGCGCTATGTCACTTGTCAGCTGGTATCTGTTTACTCTTGTTTTGTTTGTGAGCGTGTCTCCATTTACATATCCTCGTTGATTTCTCCATTCACCACCCATATACGCTGGCGGTAGTGTCGGAATGTTGCCCGGTAAAGTGACAGGACTACAGGACGAGCATTCAGCAAAGATTCGTTTTGCTAGCTTCCATTTTCTTATTCTCTTACATACATTGCCACACACGCGGTAGCGTAGTTGGTTGAGGCACTATGCCAGAAGCCGGAATGTAGCGGGTTCGATTCCCGATGAGGTCATTGGATTTTCATTTGACTTAAATCTCTCTGGCCGCACTATGAACCTGTAGTCGACTCAGCTTCTAACAGAAATGATTACCAGGAATCTTCCTGCAGGCAAAGGGCGCGTTAAGGCTGACAACCTCACCGCCATCTGTGAGCCGATTTTCTAGAACTTGTGGGAGCATCGACGTCTCAGAAACCTATGGGCCTCCACAGCCTGTTACAGTATGGCTATACCTTTTATATCCCCAACAAAAATGGGCTTCACGAGTATGGTCTTCTGGGTTTTATTGCCTTGTGCTTCGGAGATAGCCCGACGTTTCGGGGGAACATATTGCCTCCGTCGTCATAGCCGCAGTGGAAGTAAAACCAGCGGGCAGCTTTCGGCCTGTGTCTGCTGAATCCTTGCTTGGCTTGCCTTGCCTTATGACCCTGAATTTGAAGCCGACGTGTTTCTCCGAAACGTCGGGCGATGTCCGAACTACACGGCGTTGCAATCCAGGAAACAATACTGGCCAGGCAAATTTATCGCAGAGGATAAAATGCAAATGACTCCAACCTAATTTAATTCATGAGAAGCTATCAGTCGCTCACTTAGTCAACAAATTCCCCGCTGTTTATGAAAGAGGATGGTTCAGTATGGCGTTCAGGAGAGCGTGAGATCAACCCTCACCTTCAGCCATATTAACCCAGTCCACACACACTTCCCACCCTGTTATTTAAGATCGACTTCAATATCTCATCCACGCCTACGCCCCAACGTAGTCTCTTGGCTTCTTGTTTTCGAATCAAAATTTGTATCCATTTCTCATCTCTTCCAACTGGGACATTATTTTTGTAATTGTTGTTGTGACTGGTTTTATTACTACTACTACTATTGGAGCCGGGATAGCGTAGCCGGTATAGTGACTGGCTACGGGCTCACTACCGAGGGGTCAGAGTTCGAGTCCTGCTACGGTCAAGAAGTTCCTCTTCTCAGTTTTGTTCAGGCCGCTTCTGGGGCCCACCCAACCTCCTATTCAGTGGTTATCGGGGGCTCTTTCCCCTGAGGTTCGGCCAGGGCGTGAAGCTGACCACTCCCCATACGCCTTCATGGCGTAGTGCTTAATTAGTTAATCACAGGAACAAATTTACCTTATTATTATTATTATTATTATTAGTAGTAGTAGTAGTAGTAGTAGTAGTATCGTAGTATCGGAATGTCGATCGGGACACCGACTACGCTGAGGTTTTTCGTGGTTTTCTTCGTTACCTCCAGTACTTCGATTAAACCGCGACCACCTCCTTCGAAATCCTTTCCAGTCCATGAGTCATGGTCTCAGTACAGGATGTTTTGTCCAGTATCCCACGGAAGAAAACATCTGTTTTCACCTCCCCAGGAAACAGTAAAGTGCTGTTAAGAACGGAACAGTAGTGGCATTTTTTAATTGCTTTAGGGTTTGAACCTCATCTCTGCCCATCGGTGAGCACAAAGCGACGCACCTACCGAGAAACCTTGGCACTGCGACCTTCTACGTTTTGCGGAGAAGAGCGGCACAAGGACATTAAAGTTTTCATTCAGTTCACTATAGTCCACGCGCGTCGTATAGTACCGTACTGTTACCGAAAGCCAACAGAACATTTATTTAACTAACGCCAATACGTATATCAGGAGTCAAGATTCCTGATTTGGTATAGCGACGAGCTACAGGCTTTACGGCCCGAGTTCGATTCCCGGCATGCCAAGATTTTTCTCTTCTCACACAGTATCCAGTCCAGACAAGTTTTGGGGTCCACCCAGCCTCGTATGCAATGGGTTCCGGAGTCGACTTCCCCGAGGATTAACCGGGTCGAGGCGCGAAACTGATAACTCACATTCATCTAGTGCCGAGGTCAAGAATGGTGAGCTGTACCGCCATTCCCACCATTCGTGTTCATGACATACCTATTACTTAATTAATTGAGAACAGGGCAACTTTATGCACAGACATTGACATTTTTATCCCCTCATTTTTGATTAAATAAACACGACTTCTTGGAACGCGGCTCTTTCCGTCAGCAGGTGACAGTATCAAAGGGACTGTTCACTTCTCCACTGAATTCCTCATGCGTCTTCAGTTCAAACAGAATCTCAACTGACGCCTGAACCTTCAGAACTAAATGAGGCTATACCGACAGAGCGACCGCCGCTTTCCGGCGAAGTTTAGTGCCAACTTTTGTGGATAGAGGGTGTCGCGTGGTCAGCGCAACGAATCCTCACGGCCGTTAATTTCGGATTTCTAGACCGGAGCTGCTATTTCCTTGAAATAGTTCCTCAAATATCATCACGAGGTTTTCGCGCCATAGCTCAAGCGGACAGTCGCTGGCTTCCCACCGCGGCGTCCCGGGTTCGATCCCCGGCCTGGTCAAGTCGGATTTGTGGTGGACAAAGTAACATTGGGGCGGGTTTTCTCCGAGTACTTCGGTTTCCCCTGCCAATCTTCATTCCACCAATTGCTCCACAATCACCCTCACCTATCATCTGGGGCTGGTACAATAGGCCAGAAGTGGCCGCAGTACAAGGGACCTAGTACCACCCCACTAGCAATAAAGAAAATGCTACCAGCCGCAAGGTCGCGGGATCGAATACCGTTGAGGTCATTGGATTTTTCAATTGACATAATCTTTCCAGCTGCACTAAGATAATGGAGTCGACTCAGCCTCTACCACAAATGGTTACAAGAAATTTTCCTTGGGGTTAAAGTGCGGCCGGCGCGTAAGGCTGACAAACTCACCACCATCTGTGAGCCAGTTGTCAGGAAACTATGGGAAACCCGACGTCTCACAATCCTATGGGCCTCCACGACCTGTTACATGGATAGCATTAATTTTAATTATTATTATTATTATTATTGTTATTAAATTGTAGATGGTTTCCAGACCTGTGCAACGCTATGGCTCAGCAGCGCAAGGAATTTTTGGTAGCTGATGGTGATATTTCACGACGTGAAATGGTGCTTAGTGATGCTCCACATTCAGAAAGTCAGTCTGAAATGTAAGCATTGCATGGGATTGTCGACGAGTTCAGAGGACAATTGCAGGATGCTCGAAAGCCATTAACATGTCTGTTTGAAACAGCAGCTGCATTCATTCAGGTCTTGCAAAACACTGAATAACATTTTATCTCTGTGGAAAGTGACCAGGGTTTCCCACGTCTTCGTAAAAGTGCGTCTTCAAAGGTCTGTGGCGGGGGTTGAGGCAAACACAGGTGCAGCCCATGGACGTCCCAACGTCAGAGAATGTCCACTTCTCTGCCGAGTGAATCACGTGCAGTGAGGTCGCCACTCATCATCAGCTGAAGGTTGAAGTATTGCCAACCGCAAAGATAGAGTTCTGAAGGTCATATGCTTCTAAACTTGCCGACAGTTCCTGATTGCCCATTTTTACCCACCTTCCCCTACTGTGCGATTTTGGATAACTCGTTGTTTGTGTTAGTTTATTGCGGGCATAAGTACACTGTTGTTGAGCTGCTTTATGTACAGCAAGTAGGTAAACACTGCAGATATAAAGAGGGGCACAAAAATGTATATACACCACTCCTCCGACATTTTCTATGACTGCCCTTCCCTAAGATAAGGTGGCTCTGGCATTCATGTGACTAGCACCATCTCTTGGGAGAATATCACACTACACATCCCACAATACGCTTCCTTTCAACTTTGAAAATGTCTGTAAGTGACCTCTGGGGGCACGTGGTAGCATAGTTGAGGCAGTATGCTACAAAGCTGAAGGCCGCAGTTTCGATTTCCGATAAGGTCATTGAGGCTTTCGGCTGCCCAGGCGCACTATGGCTCTGGGGTCGACTCAGCCTCTAACAGAAATGAGCACAAGGATTCTTCCTAGAGGGTAAAGGGCGGCCGGTGCGTAAGGCCGACAACCTCTCCACCATCTGTGAGGCGATTGACTAGAAAATGTGGGAACCTCGACGTCTCACAACCCTATGGGCCTCCACGGCCTGTTACAGGGATAGCTTTATTTTCTTTTCGCTTTTTACCTTATAAAACCTTATACATTTTTTGGGCTCTCACATAATTTGGACCCGTTTATACATGTGCTGGTTATGCGGATGGGTAATAAACCGACCTATAATTTATGAATGTTTGCACATGTTAAAAATTAGAAATTCGGTGGTTGTTCCTGCTGACGTCATCATGTAGCCGAAGCCTTTGGAGGAAGGTTGGCATAGTTCCGCCGAGAAGTTACTGTAAGTAAAACCGACCAATAGGAGACAGGCAGATATGCAGAACCGCACGTCCTCCACTTCCCTTCTCTACTTGCGCTCTCTGTTCGCAGAAGTCCTTCCTTCACATACTTTCTGTGTTACAAGATGGCATTATTGAGTAATGATAATAAAGATTCGTTTCAGGATTTAAAGACTCAGATCACGAGAGCCTCACTAACGGGAATCTCGTGTGCTCTAAAGCCCATCCGCTCCACGACCAACGCTACGTCACACCTCGTGTAGACAACCTTACGGAAGAAAAGTCCCGTCTGCGTTTGAATTCCCCACCAGCGAATGGATATCGATTGAAGATATTTTTGCTTAAAACAAGAACTTTGTAGCTAGAGAAACAGACGCGCATAACATGTAACTGCATATTTGGAAACGGATCGCCGTGAAGTTCTTGTGGCGACGCCTGTACGTTGTGTGGCTACACTGTCCGACGCTCCATGTCACCCCCACCCCCACCCTAGTTCGACCTTCCTATTCTTTTCCTTTGTGTAACAAAATGCTTTGCAGTAGCGAGAGTAGACCAGCGCTCTTGGGGAGCAGAGCATGGTAGAAAGGGTACGGCTTCTGGTGATGATTCTACCAGACTGTCTGCCGTTACTAGCTGCCCCTGTTACGTTTTGGTTTGGTTTTGTTGCCATAGTTACCGGGCCAGGCGGGCAATCGACCCCTGCCCCCGCGTTCCCCCAACAGCCCTTCCGTACCTAGGCCCAGTCCAAATGTTACAACAAACTGAAATGTTGCTTGTATTTCCGCCAGACGCCATTTGTCAGTTGTGTGACGTGCTGACACACTCACCGCTGGCCGTTAGATTGCACTGTCGTCTCTAAGACTGCCGGTCCATTAATATCAGCCCACAACGCCACAAATTCACACCTTCCATTCGTCTGCTCGGTAATTATGCTGACCGTTCTTTTATTAATTTAAATATTTTCGAGTGGGACTGCTTCACCCCCCCCCCCAACATGGTGCACGTCCCAGGCTATATTGCCTTTTGTTATCTGCCGAAACGTAACGCCGTGTAGCCCCGTAGTTAACCGACGTTTCAGAGAAACATACTTCCTCCAACTTCAAGTCGAAGATTAAGCAGCTAACAAGATGCAAACCCTTTGCTTCGTTTAATGTTAAACCCTGAAAATGAACGCAGTATATCCTCCGAAACATCTAACTTCCAACGGACTACATGACGTCACATCCGCCGCTGTTAGAACCTCAAGTCCGTCATTGCTGCCTCAGAAAGTTGCGCTTGTGTGGCTTTAGCAGCGTACTGCAGAACGCTAAGTGTACAAGGAAGTGGTCGTGATCTATTTTAACATTTCCTTGACGTTTCTGAGGAAACATGAAAACAGACCGCACTGCCCTCGGGCCCGCAACATTTCGAATGCTAAGTAGTCATTTGAAACAACACTTAAAAAGAGATCAATATCTGCATTAAGAGCCTGTTCATACGGGGACCTGTGGCATGAAACGAGGCCGTTACTAATTAATTAACTTTTCAAACACCGCCTGCTCTGAAGTGATGCCTTTGGCTAGGCCGCTGATTAATAAGCAATTACAATCCAACGGTAATTATTCTCCATCTGCCGTGGGAGCTTGGGTGCATCATAGTTAGTGACATAGGCCGCTACGTCATCATTAGAAAGCTACTGTATTTTGGCATGGCTGAGAAAGCCGTTGCTAGGGAACGGCTTTGCAAACACACCCATTACTAGGCAATGGCTAAGTAACCGTCACGTGATGGTTGCAACAAACAAGCACGCAACAATAGAAGAGCTGCTGGAAGCGGTGTTTTCTGTGCGCTCAGTGCCGAGGCTATATTAAGAGGACCAGATACCCTTACGGGACACAGTTCTAAGACGGCAGTTAGAAGAGTAGGAGGTTGGTGTGAGATGGCCGCCAGCCTGCGGTGACGTGAGTCCGGGAGCAAAGTTGGAAGACGTTACCAAGCAACCTGACTGAGAACACTAGTGTAGTCACGAGTTATGTGTCCAGCAAATCCGATTACCAATCTAAACCTCATCTATAGTCAATCACGTGACAATATTATATTTTCAACGCACTCTCAATATTTGTACGCCGGTGAGAAATTCGAAGGTACCAATGCAGGACTTCTCTTCCGTAAAGTTACCTACACAACTCATGGAGCACCTGGTTCGTTGAGTAAAGTCCGCTCTACTCCTAACTTTCAGGAAACTTGTCACTTTCATTCTGAGGATATGGAAACTGATTAGTAGTACCTCTAGTGAATCGTCGAGCTATGCTAGGCTAAACAGCCAGCCATAAAGTAGCTCTGATTCTCCAGAGGCCCGTGTTCAATTCCCAGCTCTACCAGATTTTCTGAAAAGTAGTGGGTCTGGAACGGGGTAAGGATAATTGAGGAGTTCTTTCAAGGAAATAGCGGCTCCGGTCTAGAAAATCGAGAGTAACGACCGTGGGGATCCGTTGCGCTGACCATGCGACACCCTCTATACGCTAAATTTGGCACTAACTTCGCCGACAAGCGGCGGTCGCTCGGTCGGTATAGTTCGCTTGCGGACTAAAACCACGGAGTTTGTCTTGTTTGTTTTGAGTCTATCTAATTCTAGGGCAGATGACGTTCTGTGTCTGAAGCAAGTACTACTAGCCTGAGATAGCGAGTGGTAGCCAGTGGTGGCCAGACGCGGCTAGGAGTCATGACCTTGTGAGGTGGGAATGACAGTAGTGACAATATTGGTCTTGAAATTATGCGTAGTGATGCAAATTCATAAGATACGGATGAAGGTTTTGTGTGAGTGTGTGTGATTTGAAGCGGAAAATAGCAGTTGCATAAACTGTATTTCTCTTTCCATTTGCTGAGGTATCGGACGAATGGAATGAGGTGTGTGCGAACTGGCACGGAGAGCGCATGCGCATCCAGAAAGTAAATTGAGATGGTTGTGGTTCGAAGGCCGCTAAACTCCGATTACTTTAAACTTAATGTAGATCAGAGACAACCTTACAAACTGAGTATCAACTTTTATGTATCAGTCGACAGTCACAAAATCGTAATTCGTGTCGGAGCGGAATGTTGAGGTTATGTCCGACGAAGTTAACTTATACAGTATTTGTATTTAATTAACAAATGTTTCCTTAAAGCATAATAATAATAATACTCAGTGGCCTGTAGTCCGCAAGCGAACTATACCGACCGATCGGCCGCCGCTTGTCGGCGAAGTTAGTGCCAACTTTAGCGGATAGAGGGTGTCGCGTGGTCAGCGCAACGAAAATAATAATAATAATAACACATTTACTATTTGCAATCAATAAATAATGTGTATGATTTGAAGGTCTTACAGCGATGATTGTGAAGAGTTTGTTTTCTGGGATTTAACGCCGTGTAGTCTGTTGAAATTCAGCCAATGTTTCGGAGAAACACATCGTCTTTATCCTCACTGTCGAGGAATAAGCGAAACTGAAACCAGAGTAAAATCAGGTGTCAAGAAAAGCTGTTAAACCCTGAAGAAGGAGGCGAAATGTTCCTCCGAAACGTCAGTTAACTTTAAACGGGCGACACGGCATAATATACCAGATGATAGGGCTCTTCATTAAGACGGTAGCTCAGTCGACATAGGGGCTAGTCTGTGGGTTAGACGAACAAGGAGGGGGCGAGATGGCTTCTGCACAGCGACCAGAGTGACCCTGAGGCCCACCCAAGCTCCCTTCTAATGGGGACCGGGACTCTTTCCCCAGGTGCAAAGCGGCCGGGTCATGAAGCTAACGACTCACTTCCATCTAGTGCGTCCTCTTCTCCACACGTCTCAGAGGCTTGGTGCTTAATTAAGCGCACCTTTTACCTGACTGAAGTAATGTTCCCTCTGGGTAGGAGTTCGTGTCTCTGACTCGTAAGCTGAATTGCGTTTTATTGCGCTGTACATTCTCATTAACAAGGCAAGATCTGCAGGGCTGAGTGGAGGCAGCGCAGTGCGAAAGTGGGCTTCTCGCGATCCGCCCCGAACCTGCTCTGCCTCGATAAAGCAGAGTGTTGGTTCACTAAGAAAGTGTAGGCCTTCTTGGTGGGAAAATATTTCGAAAATAATACGTCACATATCTTGGGCTACGTCACCGAAGTGACTGAGAGACCATAGCACAGCTAGAGCAGTTTCGACTTCCTGTATTGTATCTTCGTTAGCATTCACTTCATTCAGAGTCAGTCAAAGCTTAAATTTGGCTTCTTTTCACTCATTCATTAATGGCTCAACAGCCCTTTGTTGGGCCCCAGCCGCTTTTCAGTTTCGTAATGCATTCCGAAAGACTCCTTCGATGGGGGATCAGCCCGTTGACATGTGTCCATCTACACACAGGAGAGCACGAACAGAATTAACACACACAGACATCCATGCCTCGAGTGGGATTCGAACCCACGACGCCAGTTTTCATGTACCATAATTTGATTTTGTGCTATACCATCAGGGGCACACTTTAGCGTAGTTGGTTGAGGCACTATGCTACAAGACCGAAGGTCGCGGATTCGATTCCCGATGAGGTCATTGGACTTTTTAATTTGACCTAATCCTTCCAGCCGCACTGTGATTCTGGGGTCGACTCAGCCTCTAACAGAAATAAGTACCAGGATTATTTGTCGGGGTAAAGGGCGGCCATAGTGTAAGGCTGACAACCTCACCGCTATCTATGAGCCAATTGTCTAGAAAATATGGGAGCCTCGACGTCTCACAGCCGTATGGGGGCCTTCACGGTCTGTTACAGGGATATCTTTAACCTATACCATTGCATTTATAGTATGTGTGGCGATGAGGTGGAGATGCTGTCTGTTAGATATCTTAACCCTTTAAAGACTGAATTTATTCTAAGTAATATATAGAAATCAGTTCTTACCTCACAGGAAACACGTTACGTCTTCCCCACAAAAGTCAGTTGACTAATGCTGTTCAGGGAGACTCCAGAACCATACCAAACACAAACAGACTCTATGGATAGAATGCAGTATTTCAGTATGGTAAACCAGGTGGTACATATAGTAACCACTGGGCTTTAAAGCGTTACAGTGATAAAAATGACACTCTGCAACGGCAGCATTTCTGTTCCATGTTGTATTCGTTCTCCCTTGTTTTACTTTGAAGTTTTCTAAAAATGTTCTTGTTGTAGATATCTGACTGAATATATTTCTCGTAATTTTATGTAGCTCTAATCGTCACGTGGGGGCACGCAGGTTTAGAACGTATGACCCATCCATCTGCTACCACTGCATGCCATTGTGTCACTATCCGCAATAATATCTTTCCTTTCCCCACAGAAAAGAAAGCTCGTTCAAAGCCACGTGCCTCCCTCTCGCCTTCTGTAGCCACCCCCAACTAATTGTAAGGGTAGCCTGCTACAGGTACAGTAATATAGTCCTAATGGGCTATATATGCGAGGGTGATGATTATCAAAGAAGGAACAGATGCAGAATTTTGGTGGTAAAACCTTTTGAAAAATAGCCATTTGAAGTACTGAGATGGAAATATATAAATAAAATAAGACGAAAAGGGTTCTGCCTTCTGGGATATAACGCCACATAGTCCGGGGAAAATCAGCTGACCTTCCGGAGAAACGTTCTTCCGAAACGTCGGATGACTTTCAACGGGCTAAAAGACGTATTTCTCACCTACTCACTTATGAAGGCGAGCCCTTCATAAGAAGCCGCCAATTGTGCAGCTACTGAAGAACTTCGCAGCATTTTATTGAACCTGAAGGTTCATTACTGTGTTCACAAGAGCCCTCCACTGGTCCCTAACCCGAGCCAGCTCGATCAAGTCCATACCATCCCATCCTATCTAAGATCCATTTTAATATTGTCAACCCACCTACGTCCTTCCTAGTGGTCCCTTTCCTTCTGGCTTTCACACCAATATCCTATATGCATTCCTCTTCTCCCCATTCGTGCTGCATACCATGCCCATCTCATCCTCCTTGACTTGTTCATTCTAATTATACTTGGTGGAGAGTACAACTGCCGGTCACGGTAGCCGAGTTGTCTAAGGCATGTACTGTCTTCGCTCGCTTGGAAACAGGGATCGTGGGTTCGAATCCCACTCAGGGCATGGATGTTTAGTTTGTGTGTGTGTGTGTGTGTATGTGTGTGTGTGCGTCTTTCTGTGTTTGTGTACAAGTAGAGGCCTTGTGACGAGCTGATCACCCACCCAAGGAGTCCTACCGAATGTGTAAGATCTATAAAAACCGAAGTGAACAGAGAAGTTCATGGAGGTAGGCCTAGGCACACTGCGGCTGTAGTGCAAAGTCAAAAAAAAAAAACACAACTTATTAAGCTCCTCACTATGCAGTTTTCTACAACCTCCTGTCACTTCATCTCTCTTCGGCCCAATATTCTCCTCAACACCCTCAGTCTGTGTTGTATTACACAAGATACAATTATTCATACACACTGTTGCGATAGTCACAGATCCTGCAAGTCGAGATACATTATTAATAAGGAAATGGATTTTCGTGATGCGCCCAAGAATGGAGTAAGTCAGGAGCTTGGTTTACTTCTCACGGCCGAAGTCCATTTTAATTTCCGAATTGGCGGCCTTGTATTCTTCTTCCCGTCGTGTCTGGAAGCGCGCGGTGTCGATAATCATTTCCAGGAGAAACTGAGTGAGAAGGTGGAAGGGCAGGATAGTGTAAGCCGTGAATAATGATAGAAGGCTGCAGTGATGAATGTCCCCCTTTTTCTTTTTAATTTCTTGGTGTGGGGTGAGATTGAGTCCACTTGGTACGTCAGCCACTAACTCGCTTATTGTACCAGCCCAGGATGATAGATGAGCAGTCGGTGGAATGAGAATTGGCAGGGGAAACCGAAATACTAGAAGATAACTTGCCAAAATGTCACTTTGTCCACCACAAATCCCACACGACCTGACCTGGGCTCAAATCCGGGCCGACGCAATGGGAAGCCAGCAATTAACCGCTTGAGTTATGGCACGGCTTAATGTCAGATAAGAAGTTTCGAGTTTTCGTTATAGGATGAGATATGCCGTCAGTTTACATGAGGACATTTGTTCTCTTCACTTTCTCATAAGCCTAGTGTGTATGAGAAATTACTGGGAGGGAAAGAACAGTGGATGTGGAGATTTGGATGAATGTTCTTGTTCGTATGCCGTCTGTATGTATGTATGTAATGTACTGACGTCAACAGTTACACGGAATGTGTCCATATTCGGTATTCAGCAGTTCATCTGTCATAGGTTGGTAACCGGTGAATATGAACATAGAGCTCCAGCCATTCATTCATCTAATCTGTCAGACGACAGGTCCACAGTCTCTTCCAAAAAAACAATTCCTCCACTTAATGCGATCTAGAGCTTTCTCCTTCAAATGACAGTATCCTCTTCTGTCCCCAAGGTCATCCAGCATCTTCTTAAGTCTTATTCCTCGTCTTCTTGTCACTTCTATCCGCCCCTCTATCTTTCCTTCAATAACTTCTTTTATAAGGCAGTTACCGCGTAAAACATGACCAATCCAATTAGCTTTCCGTTTTCTTATTTCGTGTAGGATATTCATCTGCTCACTGACTCTAATTAACACTTCTTCATTTCTCACATAATCGGTCCAACTGATCTTCTCCATCCTTCTCCAACACCACATTTCGAAACTTTCCAGATGTTTCTGATCTACTGCCCTAAGTGTCCATGTTTCAGCCCCATACAAAGCTATGCTCCAAATGTAGCATTTCACTAGTTTCTTCCTCAAATTTAAGTCCAATTTGCTGGTAAAAAGATTCTTCTTCATATGCGCTCGAAAATACATAATGGCGATTTTCTCTCTAACAGCTGAGATGATATGGATTAATTTCAGTAATCTATGAAATACAGCTCCCTAAATAGTACTTCACGTGTGATGTCTGCAGGAAAATAACGGTACACGCACTACGGGCCCAAACGCAAAGTCAGGATTTTGTCGAATTCGTCTCTGCTGGTTACACAGAGTTTATTGTTGGTCGGTATTCGACAGTCGACAGTAACCTACCGAGAAACCGTTGGTTTCGTTTCCATGGTAACATGAATGTATAAGGGGTGGGCCTTCTTGGCCCTTGCACCGCGACCACAGTGATCTGTTGTGCCTCAATCCTACGTAATATAGTCAGTGTCGATCTATATGGTAAATTTCATGCAACGAGAACGAACGAGAACGAACGAGAAGGAGATTGTTCTGTTACGTCAAATGAATTTAAGAATTGTTACTTACCTAGAAGCAAAATAATGTCGTATAGAAACGGAGTCTCAGATTCCTACCAATATTTTAAATTGCTAGAAACTTATTTTAATTGAATATTAAATATATCGTCACTTGTAGGGTTGGCTATTAGACGGGGTATGTAATGGATACATTGGATTTAGTGACCACTTGTACAAACCACTCGGAACTACAAGCAATTACAGCGCTATCGCTGATCTACACACTTTACAGTTCACCGCTGCAAATACCAATGTCCTCAGTCTATGACAGACTCCACTAGCCGTTTCCTGGCAACGGATCTTAACACAGGAACTATAACAGTTTCACTGAATCACACACTCCAGATATCACATAGAGATTTCTCTTCACAGCCGGACTTTCAACTCTCAACTGAACCCTCTCACCTCCTCCGTCATCTGCCAACTGCCAACTCTGGAACTCTCAGTCCAGTTCTCTCCTGCAGCTGCTATCTCTTCTCACTCCTCTTCGCATGACTCAACTCTCGACTGCCAACTCTGGAACTCTCAGTCCAGTTCTCTCCTGCAGCTGCTATCTCTTCTCACTCCTCTTCGCATGACTCAACTCTCGACTGCCAACTCTGCAACTCTCAATCCAATTCTCTCCTGCAGCTGCTATCTCTTCTCACTCCTCTTCGCATGACTCAACTCTCGACTGCCAACTCTGCAACTCTCAATCCAATTCTCTCCTGCAGCTGCTATCTCTTCTCACTCCTCTTCGCATGACTCAACTCTCGACTGCCAACTCTGCAACTCTCAATCCAATTCTCTCCTGCAGCTGCTATCTCTTCTCACTCCTCTTCGCATGACTCAACTCTCGACTGCCAACTCTGCAACTCTCAATCCAATTCTCTCCTGCAGCTGCTATCTCTTCTCACTCCTCTTCGCATGACTCAACTCTCGACTGCCAACTCTGCAACTCTCAATCCAATTCTCTCCTGCAGCTGCTATCTCTTCTCACTCCTCTTCGCATGACTCAACTCTCGACTGCCAACTCTGCAACTCTCAATCCAATTCTCTCCTGCAGCTGCTATCTCTTCTCACTCCTCTTCGCATGACTCAACTCTCGACTGCCAACTCTGCAACTCTCAATCCAATTCTCTCCTGCAGCTGCTATCTCTTCTCACTCCTCTTCGCATGACTCAACTCTCGACTGCCAACTCTCAACTGATTCTCTCAGTAAAACCACTTTGCACGGACCGAATAGAAAATATAGTGTCCAATAATACCTCTAGTGTCTTTACCGAGCCTTTGCTTAGAAACGGGTGCTTCTATTGTTGTGTGCATGTACATTTCAGCGGAAACCTGTTACCGGGCCGTTGCATAGCAATGAACATTTCAGGCGTCATGCCACAATATACAGAGAGGCTGGAGTTGGGAAGACTCATAATCCCTGAGCTTCCAGTATATAATTCTGTTCTTCACAAATTCAGATTGGGAATGAAGCTTTTAAACCATGTATCGGCATGTTTTGGCCAATTTCGAGCAGAACTGATTGAAGTAAGGGGAAAAGTTATGAAGGAATGTTGCATTTCAGCGTCATGTTGTATGTGAACAACTTATTTTTGGTTCTGTCACCATAATTCGTGTATAATTTTATATACTGTTTTACAACATGTTTCGTCTCTTCATGGTCATCGTCAGGGAAAATATTTACACTCGCTCTCTACTTTTTGCTCTTCTCCCGGTTACTGACCAATGATGATGGCCGTAAATACCCGAAACTTGTAAAATAAAATATAAAATTTATACACGAATTGTGGCGACTGAGCCAATGATAAGGCAGACTCTGCAATTTATATTAGATACAAGGGAGAACATCTAGGGGTAACGTTCCCACCTCATGACTCAAGGTACGCGGGTTCAACCCCGGCGGAGGTCGTGGAATTTTTAAGGGCGGAAAAATTCAGGGAACAAGTCCTCCGGGAGGGACTTTAAGCCGTGGGTCCCGTGTCGTAGATTTACGGCACGTAAAAGATCCTCATGCCTCTAGGAGACCTGTGAGCAAAATTAGGCAACAATTTCCCGCCCAAGTAGTTTCCAGTGCCTCTGGTAGATGGAGGAAATATCAGGTACCGACGGCCGACCTCGTTGGCTGAACGGGGTTGATAGCACGCACCAGTACCGGTAGGGTATGGCGACAGTAAAATTAAAGGGGGACGCACAATGGACAAATAACTGGTCTAAGTGCATGGGAAAACCCACCCTTTCTAATAATAATAATAAAATACAAGGGAGAACAGCTGCAACAATGGGAATATTCTGCGTCCATTATTGGATCGGTTTACAAAATAAAATGTGTGATAAAGCCAAGGGTATCAGTTCTCTACATTCTGCTCTCAATTTCGTACAAATTTTAATCCGACGGTCTTCCTACAGTTACACATTACATATCTTTTTACGTACAATTTTACCTGTAGCTTTACCAGCTTAAAATAATTACCATGTAATAGTGGGGCAAGCCGTAGCGTAGTTGGTTGAGGAACTGCACTACAAATCAGAAAGTCGCTGGTTCGATTCCCAGTGAGGTCATTGGATTTTTCAATTGTCCTAATCCTTCCAGCCGCACTATGGCCCTAGGGTCGATTCAGCCTCTAACAGAAATGAGTACCAGGAATCTTCCTGGCAGCAAAGGGTGGCCGGCGCTTAAAGCTTACAACCTCACCGCCATTTGTGAGTCGATTGTCTAGAAGATGTGGGAGCCTCGACGTCTCACAGTGGGCCTCCGAGGCCTGTTACAAGGATAGTTTTAACTAAAGAAGTTTAGATCAGATGAAGTGAACTTTCATGGTCACAGGAAGTGTGGAACAAAAGAACGGAGAGTTTCATGGTCCACAGGCACGAGAGCATGCGTGGCCACTGCAGAAACTCCTTCCCTCTCTGTAAACAAAGATTGACTTACTTCAGAACTTCCCACTCTGCAGCTGTGGTTTGCAGAATTATTGCCTCTTGCGCCCAAAAGCCGCAAAGACAGATGCGTCACAGGGGGTCAGTGTTCTAGCAGCAGGAGGAATGGCTAGCAGGCGGAGCCTGTCGCGAGACAACGCACAGCCGTCAGGCTGTGTGCACTGGAGACGAGGTTTTACTCAAACCCTCCACCAAGTAATAGGATAAACTGACACACTCCTCAGTGCATGGCATGGATGTGTCTGGTTTCAGTTGCAGTTCAATTTCCTTATGGTTTCGGGAACTTTCCCCTTGATACACTAAGTCCAGACCAGCCTCGGCCCATATTCACCCGCATAACCAGCCGGGGCCTCTGGAACACTCGCTGGAGCCTGTCTCTACGACACCTATGCGCTTTCAAAATGTACTGCTTGATTTTGCGTTAATGTTTACCGTTAGGAATATCTGAGTAAAATGTCGCATTTACAGAACTCCGGCTTCATGGTACCGGTTTGTTCTTGACAGTATGCCCGAAGAGCTAGTCCGAAATTGCACAACGCGAATCATGTATTGCCATGTTACAGGGACATGCAGTAGCATAGTAGGTTGAGGAACTGCGCTACAAATCGGAAGGTCACAGGTTCGATTCCCAATGAGGTCATTGGTTTTTTTTTTTCAATTGACCTAATACTTCCAGCCGCACTATGGCCAACGGTCGACTCAGCATCTAACAGAAATGAGTACCAGGAATATTCCTGGGGGGCAAAGGGCGGCCGGCCGGCGCGTAAGGCTGACAGCCTCACAGCCATCTCTGAACCGATTATCTAGAAAAGTTGGGAGCCTCGACTTCTCACAACCCTACGGGCCTCCACGGCCTGCTACAGGGAGAGCTTTACGTTTTTTATCTTTTGTTGCCGTGTTATAACTGGGAAAGCGTGCCTAGGTGATGTAGTTTGGTCCACTGTTGTACCATAACCACACATGTGTCCATCAAAAATTATAGTGGATGCACAAACATAAACTTGAAAGAACTTGAACTTGATTACCTCCTCCTAGATATGTATGCACACTCGCATATAAACTTGGAATAGCAACCACGCAGGCGCAAAGACTAGCCAATGGACACCTACTCACTTACCCTGCTGAGTCACCGACGCAAGTGAACTTCCTGAGGTGTGACTCCACTTAGAATCAAGTGTCAAGTAGCTTTCCTGTTGTCAGAATCGGAATTTGGGTCCCGGGTGGGGACATCTACAGAGTGTCCAGGCCGGGAGGTGCGACAGTACAGCTGACAACTCACCTCTATCCAGTGGCGAGTTTGAGAATAAGTGGAGACATACTTCCGCTCCCACATACGACGTCTGACAATCATGTTCGCGAACTCGCCTCCGTGTGCTTGCCGTAATAGTTTGATGATGTTGGCATATCAGCGTTTCACAGCTGTGTTGTTGTTGATCAATGGGAGTCTCTTTCTGAGTGGCGTCTATTATTGTTTGAGTGTGTTTTGGTATGCTGTCACAAGAATGACGGAGCTTGAATTAGAGCACTGTCTGCAAGGGAGTTTTTAGCTAGTAAACAAATAAGTGTGCTGGAACACCCTCCCTATTCACCGGATCTAGCCCCCAGTGAATTTTCTGTCCCCGAAGATAAAGGAAATTTGAAAGGAAGGCATTTTGATGACACTGATGATATCGGGATTGATACGACGGCAGCCCTGAAGGCCAATTCACAAAACCAGTTCCAAAATTGATTTGAAGAGTGGACTAGGCTCTGGCATCGGTGCATGGCTTCCCAATGGGAGAACTTGGAAGGCGACCGAAGTGATTTTCAGTAATGAATTGTGTAGCACTTCTGCCGCGATGAGTTCGCGAACTTTATTGTCAGACCACGTACATCATAGTGGGATTTCTAAACACTAATTAAGCCCTAGGACATCTTCAATTTAATATGATGACGTTGGATGTCAGTATTGTTTCCGACGTTTCAGAGGTGTATGGTGCGTCCATCTTGAGGTTCAAAATATGTAGGTTTGGGTGACTTGGACCCTGAACATGGAGGCGGTATATAGCTCCGAAATATCGGCGACGCCTGTCACATCCGCACGAAGAGCTATAAATTTATCGCAGAGATAAGCGACGAGCGTGAGATAACAGGAAGAGGAGATAGTTGTGTCAGGATATTCATTGAGAGGCAACCTTAGGTTCTCTCCAGCATCCCCGAAGCGTCTCCCTTGCTAGCTGTACCGCGAGTGCTATATACACGGTACATATACCCACACATCTCATCCCACAGCGCGTCGCGGCGCTGTTCTACCCCGAAGGGCCTTATCAAAGTGGAGAGGGAGAAAGTTTCTTGGTATACCTCCCTCAGTTGCTGTGAGTGCGCCTTGCTTGCTGGGCTGGCTTTTAATCCTCCCTCGCCCACTAACCCACGCATCCCCCTCCTCTTCGTATGCCAGGAGGAAATCCACGGTCGTTTTGAAGCCAGAGTACCTTCCATCTTCCTCTCTCGGAGGAGGGTAGAGCTGACAAAAACTTGCGGAACAAAAGTTGGGGTTTGGAACAGGCAGGAATGAATGGACCGTCGGTTAGGGAGCGAAGCTAGTTCTTGGGTAGGCGAGAGATGGTGTTTCATAGAAACTGAATTATTCAGGCAGCGAGCTAATCCCTACACTATCGGAACAAGCCAGCGTCACCGTCATGTAGTCACGTAGACCGTGACGTCATCATTACTAGGATTCTGTTTTTAAATATACTTCCAGTATTCATACGCCGGCGAGAAATTAAGACGTAATTAGCACAGGACTTTTCTTCTGTAACGTAGTCTACTCAGGGTCTAATCATACTCTGGTTCACAGAGCACGTGGGTTTCAGTAAATTCACAGCAACCCAAATCTGCATCTCCCTCTTTTGGAACAGTATAGTGCCAATCTTTGGCTTGCTGTAACTCGTCATAGCCGGCCACGGTATCCGAGCAGTCTAAGGCATGTACTGTCTTAGTTCACTCGAAAGCCGTGATCGTGGGTTCGAATCTCACACAAAGCTTGGTCATTTGATATTTCTATGCTTTTATTCTCTGTTTGTGTTGCCCTGTGTTTAGGTAGAGGCCTTGCGACGAGCTGATCACCCGTCCAAGGGGTCTTACCGTCTGTAAAATGATCATGAAACTGAGAAATCATCCCTGTGCTCCAAAGTGGGAGCGAGAGGAGAGAGAGAGAAGCTCGTCATAAGACGAAGTTCAACCCTCGCTAATCCGGAATAATTGGCGGGGGAAGTCATCCGCATTAATGAAGTAAATGAAAGTCCTAAAAGACAAAAAAATTTAGAAAACAAGTAAATAGAAGGTTCAATAGTGAAGGCAGGGCTGATGGAAATAAACAAAAAATAGCGCTCTAGGGCACTTATTTAAAAACTATGAAAAGACAAGAGACTGAAATCCAGGGTCTTCTTCATCCAGTTCAAGCCAGTCTNCTGCTTTCTTCATAGTCACCGCCGTAAAAGCCTCAAATCTTACACAGTCTAGGATATTTTCTTGTGTGGTTTAAGTGTCTCCGGCTGCCCTAAACATAGTCCGAAAGTCCTCTTACTATAATCCTTCTTGCTCCTAAATCACACGTGTCTTTTAAAATATGTACTGAACTGTGAACAGAATTTTTCATTTTTCATATCTCGATCCTGATTATCTGGGGATCCGCTGCGCTGACCACGCGACACCATCTATCGACAAAAGTTGACACTAACTTCGCCGACAAGCGGCGGTCGCTCGGTCGGTATAGTTCGCTTGCGGACTACAGGCCACGGAGTTTGTTTAACTACAAAAGTGCCACCTAATGTTTCCTGTGATGTATTACAATAAGTATGTCTACCAGAAAACTGTACCGCATCTCCTTACATATACCAGTACGTGAATAATGTGCAAAGGAAATAGTTGCAAGTTAATGTGACAACCGATCGAGTTACAGAAGTACGAGTATACTGTGCGGACGTCATGTCTCTGTACTTCACGTCACAGCTCAACCTACTTTGAGGACTAGAGCGCGTCATGATCAGTTAGTGACGCAGAAGACACACAGGACTTATCCTCAGTGAATGCATCCTGTTGTGTGTATCAATATATCGCTTTTATATATCCGCCAACACAACAATTAAATAAATAACTCACTTTCATATTTGTGTCAACTGAGTACATTTAACTTACGGTAGAGCTGGGGGAGACGAGGAATGCATATAGTTAATTGGTGGGAAAGCCAGAAGGAAAGAGACCACTGGGAAGCCCAAGGCGTAGGCGGGTGGACTGTATTCAAATGGATATTAGATAGGATGGGATGATATGGATTATATTGATCTGGCTCAGGATAGGGACCAGTGGAGGTACCTTGTGAACACGGTAATGAACCTTCGGGTTCCATAAAATGCTGGTAAATTCGTGAGTAGCTGCAGAATTGGAGGCTTCTCAAGAAGGGCTCAGCTCCATGAGTAAGTAAGTAAGTAAGTACAGCCACGCATACTTGGTTATATCTTATGACGTCATCGGCCTACCATCGGTCACAGAAATTTGATAACTAAGTAAATAAACAAACTCCGTGACCAATAGTCCGCAATCGAACTATACCGATCGAGCGACCGCCGTTTGTCTTAATTCCGCCGCTGGCTCTCGCGGGTTTCATAAAATCGCCGGAGAATATGATATACACGCTGATTTCATGTTGTCATACAGCCCAGAAGATGAAAGGAAGATTCAATTCAGTAACTGACCCACCGATATACCGACGAACTGAAGTAACTTTGCAGAGTGTGGCTCTGATTGCCACCTGCTTTCACGCTGTTTTCATGCTCGGCTTATTCTTGGAACCTGAAGACGGAAGCGATATGTTCCTCCGAAACGTCGGTTGACTGTCAACGTAATACATAATGATATATCCCAGAACAAAACTCTCTTCATAACCACAGTGTAAGAACATCAAAGCCTACTTAAGTTACTACGTAACTTTAACCTTTACTCACAGCTCGAAGCATTCCTTAAGAACGGTGTCTGTTCCTGTGAAATCTGGAGGTTCGTATCCATTTATTCCGTCCCAACTCTGCAGCGATTCGACCTGACACGTAACCTTGGTTTAACGACAAACAAGCTCATGGATTGTGTCGCGTCGGCGACCCCGCTGTTTGTCACTAGCGAGGAGCGTGTCAACAAGTTTATTAATTGCCAGTAGACCTTCTCATTGTTGCTTGAATAGAAGACCATGAAAATGAGAGACAAATTTGATTGTTAACCGACATTTCGAGCACGTTCAACACGGTGTTTAAAAATATACTTCATCATATCTCAAGGTCACGTGTCACTAAGAGGAGCACGCGGAAGCATAGTTGGTTGAGGCACTATGTTACTAGCCGGAAGGTCGCGGGATCGATTCCCGATGATGCCATTGGATTGCTGTCATAATCACACAGCAAATCTTCACAGACTGACTTCTAAGTCTTCTTCAGCTACTAACTTCCCGAAGCTATCTCCTACCGACAACTGACTCAATTCTCATTTTCGTACTCTCTGTCGTGCTCCGCTAGATTTCCATATTCTTGACTCTCCTCCTGAAGGTCAAAGTTACTTTACGACTGGCGGTTTACCGCCCATCAGTTCGTCTTGGGGTCAGGCCCCTTGAGGTCCACGACCAGAGATATTTTTCCAACTGAAGTCTTTGTTGTTCCTTCAAACTGTCTGCCTTATATAGTCGCGGCATGGACCACGCGGTACAGAAAACACAGCTCATCCATTGTTATAGAGGCGTTTTTACAACTCAGTTCCTAGCAAACCGTCTCGGCGCTGACCACATAGAAAACAGCTTTTATTCTCGTTACATATTGTTATAGCCACGTGTCTATTGGGCTGATACCCAGAAACAGACGTCCTATTGCAGACAGTGTAACTACGGGAATGTTTTTAGCGAGCCGTTTCTTAGCAATGGTCTCCCGCGTCACAATATTATCTCGGCATCAGTCAGAAAGTGTACTCTTCTATCCCGAAGACAGAGGTAACAGGTCCCTGTAGAATACTGGTACCTGTCTAACAAAGTGCAATTATCAGATCCCAGAGTATTGTTACTGGATGCTGTCGGAGGGTACGGGGCACAAGGTAGAAGGGGGAATAAAATTCTTGCGCCTAAGTACGCTTCTCATAAAACCTGATTACGCTTTAATATATCCTGAAAATAGAGCTACTATGTCCCTCCGAAACTTTGGGAACCACCTACCAAACTATACGTTCTCATAAACCTACTTGTAGGACCACATACAATATGCAACAACTGAACATGCTGTTGTAGCAGTGACTTTCTGCACTTGTAGTTGGGAGGACAAGGGTTCGAACACTGGCTACTCTGTCAGGTTAGTACCGCCATTAGACCGTAAGCGCTTCCTTCCAAATCGCTTAGAATTCATTATTCATCAATCGTTCTACCGCAGGAACCTGTATGCTACGAGATACCACGGCTCCATAAAATAACCCAGAAAGAAATGACAAAAGCAGGCAGTTCGCCGCGGAGTATAGGCAACACTTCCGTCAGATTTATCGTGCGGTAAGTCAAGTCCAAAATATGTAGGCGTATGGGATCATCAACAGTTCAGTTGAGATCTGGGGTTTCCATTTCGACGAATTCGCTCAGTGGCGGGTGGAGTCCAACTGGGTCCACTCGGCACGGCGGCCACTGATTGGCCTATTGTACCTGCCACGTGTGATTATGACGATGGTGAATTTGGTGGAATGAAGATTGGTAGGGGAAACCGAAGTACTCGGAGAAAACACGCCCCAGCGCCACTTTGTCCACCACAAATCCCACTTTAGAAGACCCGGGATCGAACCCGGGCCGCCGCGATGGGAAGCCAGCGACTAACCGCTATGGCGCGGCCATCTCATTTCGACGAAAACCAAGATTATGGTGTTCTGAATTGTGATGATCCTCGAGGGTCACTTAGTCTCAAAAACTGCGAACTGTCATAACCCAAAAGTTCACGTCCTTAACATATTAGTTGTTCCGTGTTAAATAAATCAACAGTAATAATTATTCAGAATCATTATCCCATCTTCTGCGATGTAACGCCGTGTAGTCCGTTGAAAATTAACCAACGTTTCGAAGGAACATGTCTCCATCTTTATCTGCAGAGCTTGCTGTCTGATTCATGCTGGTTTGTTACTTGACTTGTTCTTTCATCGACCCTGAAGAGTGGGGCGACGTACTCCTCTGAAACGTCGGTTGGCTTTCAACGGGCTACACAGCAATATATCGCAGAAGATAGAACGTTTCTTAATTACCGCAACAAGAACCTCAAATTCTACCGAGTAATTATTTTTATTGTAGGTTTTTGAAGAAACAAGTACGTAAAAGGGTAAAACTATCCCATAGGGTTATGAGACCTCGAGGCTTCCACATTTTCTAGACAATCGGCTCACAGATGGCAGTGAGGTCAGCCTTACGCGCCGGCAGCCTTTACCCCGAGGAACATTCCTGGTGCTCATTTCTGTTAGAGCCTGAGTCGACCCCAGGGCCATAGTGCGACTGGAAGGGTTAGGTCAGATAAAAAATCCAACAACCTCATCGGGACTCGAACCCACGACCTTCCGGCTTGTAGAATAGTGCCTCAACCAAATTCGCTACCGCGTGCCCCAAATCAAGTACCACTTGCCGAATTATTGTGTAAATGTGTGAGCGGTGCAGAGGGAACATGCAACCTGGGAAACTGTAATTTTCTATATCATTTTAATTCATGATGTTATGTGAACTTACAAGCGATTTGACTTAGATTATAGCAACCAATTTGTCTTATTTCAGTTCTGGCAGAACTTCTTAGGCGCGTTCAACTTCCTTTGAGAGCTCCTGATACACTCGCTCTGTCTGTCTTTACTCGTGAAACAGCTGGCTAACGGATAACTCTACTTTGATTAAATTTGATATTGAAGAGTTTTACTAAAAATTTTGTATCCATTTGAATGTTCGTCCAGATCGGACAGTTTTCACGACCTCTTGGGCAGTACTTGAAGATGTACGTGTTTTTCTATGCACTAAATATTTATCGGAGTGAAAAATATTAACAACAAATGTTGTAAAGAAAAAAAGAAATAGTAGCATGTATACCCGTTGCTAGGCAACGACCGCGAAACAAATAACTAGGCAGTGGCCCTTACTATGCAAAGGACTGTAAACAGCAACAGAGGAAAGATCTCTTCTGTACGGTCCGTGCCTTGATGTTATAAGAGGGGTGAGTTCAGTCAGTGTAGTGGAGTTAGTTGGTAGGTGAGTGAGTTAGAGAACTGCTGTGGTCAGTCAGTGTAGTGGAGTTAGTTGGTAGGTGAGTGAGTTACAGAACTGCTGTGGTTCAGTCAGTGTAGTGGAGTTAGTTGGTAGGTGAGTGAGTTACAGAACTGCTGTGGTTCAGTCAGTGGAGTGGAGTTAGTTGGTAGGTGAGAGAGTTAGAGTACTCCTGTGGTTCAATCAATGGAGTGGAGTTAGTTTGTAGGTGAGTGAGTTAGAGAACTGCTGTGGTTCTGTCTTTGTGAGCTGTTGCTGTTAGAAGCTGGTAGCTCAGGCCGGGGTCAGTTCGGAAACCCTGAGGAAGGAAACGTCAGCTGTTGGAAGCCGCTACCGAGCAACGGCTAGTGAAGACATGACTGTGGATACTTATGTGTGTAAAAGTAAATTTTAAAGTGGAGTCACGCGCTATCCAGTAAATCCAATCATCAATCAGTACCCCATCTATAGCCACTCATGTAACGTGACAATATTTTATGTCAGTTACGCGTCGCCCGGCAGTCTTGCGTGTGACATGAAGATGAGAGGCCATGCGTGACATTTCTTTTCTATAATTATTGTCGAGTGTAATTTTCAGTTCATTCCATCTACTTCAAATTCTGTCTTAGTCGGTAGAGTGACTATATTACTGATTGGATGATAGAGGAACTGTGGTTCGATTCCCAACTGCGGCAAGATATTTCTCTCTTCCTGACAGCGTCCATACGGGCTCTGGAGCCCCCACCCCCCGCCTCGATCTTAATGTGTAAAGCTGCTGGGGGCGTGAAACTGACCACGCCTCTGTCTTTTACCGAAGTTAATGTGTGGAGCTATACCTCCACTCCTCCACGCGTCTTTTTGTTTTGGTGCTTAATAAAGAACATGGATAACTTTATCATTTAAGGGCATAAATGAACTTTTTAAAGTTTATTTGGAACCCTCTGATGAAACTCAAGATGCAGCAGTTTTCTGATGCATTTTGTTCACATAAATTCACTTTAAGGGCAACATGAGCTTAGGCGCGTGTCTGGCTGCGAGGGCTGTCTGTGAGACACTGAATGCCATGCGCAGACGAGACCTATCTCTGTCATGCCATCTCACTGTCATTGACCTTTTGAGTGGAAGAAGGTCATATGATTCTGTTTGATTTGGGCGTATGGTATATGAATTCGTGCTGCCCCTGTGCTAGGCGGCCGGTTTCCTTCACCACGTCTCAGCACCTGTCGCTGATTTACCCTCTTATTGAGCGCTCACTTTGAGCTTTCTGTGCCGCCCGTTGGGGTGCTGAATTTAGTAGTTGCTCTACGTTTCTCTGTTTATTTCCGACAGTGAGTTCAGCTCAGCTTGGAAACAGAAAACAAAAACGCTTTGCCATTAACTCTGCTTCATTTTGTTAAAAGCTGTTTTTAACTTCGTTTGAATAAAACATAAGAGAGAGAGAGACGTAACGTAAATACCTGCTGAAAGAGAGAGAAGAAGAGATGTGTGTGATGTTACATATTTAAAGATCAGCGTCTTTGCTTCACGTCGTCCAGACCGTATCTGTGGTCCACCCAGTCTCCTATCGAATGGGTACCGGAGGTAAAGCGGCCGGCGCGTGAAGCTCATCACTGACCTCCAACTAGTGCCGATGTCAAGAATGCGTGGATATATACATTCACTCCCCATACATCTTCATTGCGTAGTGCTTAATAAGTTAAGCACAGCAACAATTTTACCTTAAATGGCTGGTTTATTTTGAAATCACCCAAACTCCTGCCCCATGGGTACCGAGGGCTCTTTCCTCGGGGGTGAATGTGACCACTCGCGTCCAAATAGTGCTATGGTAAAGAAAAGCGTGGATCTATACATCGATTCCCCCATACGTCTTCATGTCGCAATGCTTAATCAGTGAAGCACAAGGACAACTTTACTTTTACCTATGTGGTATATGAAATTAGTCGCTCGTTGGTTTCGTGTTGCTACGTGCAAGCTACCAGAACAGACTTAACACGAAAATGGAATTAAATTCGAACAAAACGGATAGTTTGTACGGCAAAATCGGGCAGAATTTCCGCTGGTGTTCTACAAAACTATACGGCTTCAAATTCCACAAGATCTCATTCTTAACTGCAACCGCCGTGAAAACCTCGAAATTGATAACTACAAAACTACACGGTGTCACTGTATGTAGTTCCAGTTCAGTGGTCTCCTCAACGTCTGATGTAGATAGCCTTTGTGGACGCCCCGACCACCGAACAAAGAACAAGTTGACGCTGGAAACAGGAGATTACGCCCAACCAGCGAGCCCCACCTTTGTCAAGCTCGGTACGTAGGCAGACGCCTGTGATGGGTGGAGGGAACTGAGTGTCCTCGTACAAAAACTGCCTCCCACAGCCACTCTGCACGGCAGCCTGCGTACCTGCAGCCCGCCCAGCCTATTTGGAACCCTATCTGATCCGATAGGTGGGCACGGGTAGCAGCAGACGGAGGAAGGAGGCTGAAAGAGAGAGAGAGAGAGAGAGGTCTGGTGATCACAAGTGAAGAAACGTACTTTCTCCGTATATGAACACCAAGTGAACAAAACACTTAACAGATTAAATGCTGCCACATGTATTAGTGACAATAGACGGGGTTTGGATTTATGAATAGATTTATTGAACACACAGGTCGTAACTACAAATAATTATATCAGTGTAACTGGTTTACACGCTCTAAAGTTACACTGACTACGGCAAACAGAATAAAGTCTGTATCTGCTTTCTCCGGACGTTACTGGGTAAAAGGTCTCAAAATGCTAATGCTTTACAATATTTTAAATATCCGTTTCCTGGCAACGGATTTTAACACAGGAACTATGACAGTCACACTCCAAATACGGGTGTACTAAAGCACTTCTAATTCTTCTTGTGGCTTTCTCCTCCCGATAGCTGACCTCTCATTCTGTCGTACTTCGTTGTATTGACATTCTCTTGACTCTGTTGTTCCTTCAAACTGCCTCCCTTATATAGCCGCGGCAAGGACCACACAGCACAGAAAACACAACCTCCATTTGGACACACAGAAAACACTTGCCTTCATCACTTATTCTGTTGCGTGACATCACCGCGCACTCGAGAATATGTGTGGCGTGCGATGCATAGCAACGGTCCATGCACGGATCACAGAAAACACTGCTACAATATTTTCCGCGTGTTTAGAGCCCCGTTGCCTAGCAGTGGGTTGATACCTCACAATACGTAGACAGGGTCTTCCTGGAACATCTCATATCGGTTGATTAAGGAAGCGCCTGTCGTTATGAAACCTGAAGGCACATGCGCAGTCTTTGGACCTTAACGGAGGCCAGTTTGAGGGTACGTCATAACCTGGAGCAGGACAATATGTTCAGTGCGTCCAGCTACATCTCTTGTATGACGAATTTGGTTCCCCGCTCAAGTTAAAAATAGAAACTTCTATGTTTCTAATGTTGACGTAAATGTCTACGTCATTGTGTGATGATGACGCAAGCTGGATGATGTTTTAGATACGCTATACCCTAGTTCTCCCAGATTAATTTTAGTATTATCTAACAAGTTAGTTGCTCTACTAAGCTTGTTCACCTCCGCGTCCACTTCGGCTGTGGGGCCCATCCAGTGAATGCTGAGGTTCTGCCCGCGGGGTTAGAACTCTCAACTCGCCTCCAACCAACACTGAATTCAGTCTTCGTGACGGGATACTTGAATGGAGAAAGCAGGCGGGAAAGTTTACGGGTGCCGAAGGTCCCACGGTGTATTATTCCGGGCCACTTCGCACCGCCATGGCTTAGTTTTCCAAGATTCATCTTAGTATTATCAGAATATCTGTGTTTAATTTCCTTCCTTCCTTCCTTCAAATATTTTTACGCATTTACTGTTGCCTTAATTTATTCTGCATTCCCAGCCGATCTCATATGTTAACTACCCTGTGTTTTATGCATTATAATGTAACGTATACAGCCCGTTACTATGCAACGACCGCGAGATAGACAATACGAGAGCCATTTCTAGGCAAAGGCTTGGTAAAGACGTTCCCGCAGCAACAGACATGAACGTAATTATGGCACCGTATCAGAGAACAGTGTTTTCTACGTGGTCCGTGCCTAGAATTTATAACAGAGTTTAGTTGATAGTCAGGCGATGAAGAGAGGACTAGGAGGTTGGTGTGAAAAGGCCACGAGTCAGTTGCAAGAGTGCTCAGTTGAAGAGAAGAGTTCATTACCTCTTTCACTCTCGATTCTTCATTTCGTATTCTGTTAATTCCTGTATCCTTTACAGGCCACTGCTTCCGTCATAACTTATTTATTTTGATTAATTCATGGTCCGATATCAGAGAAATGAGGAAGCTACGGAAGTCTGAGATTCTTACTCTGTTATGTCAAGATGGCGGTATGTGGGACTGGTTCTCTGACGGGCATGTTGCATAGCAACAAGGAATATCTCGATCAAGAAACAAGCAATGTATAGTTTTCGTTCAATATTATTTATTAAGATGATGTCATTAATGATTTGGTTGATGTCGATCCTGCGCCAGTTTTGCCAACGTTTCGGAGGTACATGTGGCCCCCATCTTCGGGTTCGAAATGGGTGTGATAACTCCGTAAACACGTCGGCAGTGCGTATCTCTGACACACAGTAATCACTGTCCACATCCACACGTTTCAACAACAGAAGATATAGTGAACATGAGGGATGAACCAAAGTGAATCAGTAACAAGGAGATTGTCGAGACATGCAGCACGCATGAAATACAAACCTGCATGCATAGTTTTGGTCCTTAGAAGTGAATGGAAGTGACGTGCTGGAAGCTAGGATAGAATTAAGTAGGTTGATAATATTAAAATGGATCTTAGAGAGATAGGATGGAGTGTTGTGGACTGGACAGATCTGGCTCGGGATAGGAACCAGTGGAGGGCTCTTGTGAACACGGTAACCAGGTCTGAGGTTCTCATCTTCTCAGAAAGGGTTCTGCTACTTACAGTTAACGACAGTTCTTCAGTACTTATCTATCATCTGCTGAAGGGTGAGTGTCACGCGCATGGAAACATCGCCTCTCTCGGGCCAATGTTCGTCTGTTTGAGTTTTGTCCCTGTCTGCAGCATTGTCAACGCCGAAAAGAAAGGATTTTCTGTCCTGATTTCATTCCCAAATGTGCTTTTTAAACCTCTATGGTAGCTTTTGGACATTAAGTCCCACTCGAGTTAACAATCGATCTCTCGATCTCGCTCTCTGACAAAGTGTCGATATTGGAGCCTGGCTTGTATAGTCTCGATGTCCGTAAGGTGAAGGAAGCTGTCAGTGGGAGTTGCCATGAAGACACAGAGGAATCCGTCTACTCCCCCCTCCCCGTGCGGGTGTGTCCGCCCGTCAAAGCATTCCTGTTGGTCCGGTTGGAAACTCTGGTTGAAAAGCCTTGCATAAAGCACAAAGACTGCTGCAACCACAGTGGCGGTTTCCTCTGACGGTCTTGTTTGAACGCGAGATAAAATTATCTATAACCTTCCACACTTCGTGTAGCCCCCCCCCCCACTGCACCGCCCGTTTTGAAGCAAATGTACGCAAATTTTGCATTACTGTAGTGTTCGCTCCAGCCGACACGGAACGCGACACCTCTGACTTATGGCCAGAGAGTACAGACTTCGACCTCCTGCCAGGTCAATGATTGAGATTTCCGCGATTATCTTTAGCCACTCCAACCAATTGGCATGATAGTACCCCTACCTTAGAATATGCTATAACTGCTTTCTTCCGAATCCCTTCACTGTGAACGCCGTACAGTATGAATCACTGAAAGCGCCATTGTATTACGTACAGTAATGATAGAGGAAGAGACTGAGATAGCTCAGTCAATGTAGTGACTACGCCACAGGCCAGGGGACTGGAGTTTGATTCCCGGTTTCTCGCAGATTTCTCCCTGCCACCGATTTGATATCGGCTATGCGACCTAGTCGGTTTCCTACACAGTGGGTGACTCGCCTGGGGTAAAGCAGCCGGGGCGTACAGCTGACGTCCCACCTCCATCGCGTCCCGAAATTAAGAGGGCACGCAATTGTGCCTCAACTCCCTCAGTGCGTCTTGTAAAGAAGGAGAAGAAGGGATAAGGGACTGATACCGCGAGTTTTAAGCTCGAAAGTGGCAGAGGGAGAGCCTTCAGTCGCGAAATTCCTGAGCCGAACAGAATCCCCACACATAAGCGGCGTGTTCCTGTAGAAGGCCGCGTAATGTAGAACGAAGCAAATCAGATAAGTTAAATATACCTTACAGTCTGATCCAACACGCAGAAGAGAGAGAAATACGAAAACCAAAAAGAAAAACGTTCTTGGAAGAACTAATCTATACTGTCCCTTTTGTACGACACGGACCGCATAGAAAACGACGAGTCCAGAAATCCTCATATTCTTGCAAGTGTAGCCGTTGCCGCGGTAACGTTTCTGTGAAGCCTTTGCCTGGTAACGATAGGTGGATAAACCTACAGACACACAGACTGAAGGTAGAGATTTATGAAGTACGCCGCTGAGATGACCTCAGGTGCCGTGATATACATACCAAGTTTCATAAAGACTGGTTAAGGCATTCAAAACGTTAATAAGGGGGATACACAGACACACAGACAGCATGGAGATCGAATAAGCGCACTTTTTTTTTCTTTTCAAAATAAGGCAAGTGACAACTTGAGTCTCCTAAGTGTTCTTAATATTGCATTAACGATTAGTTTTATGTTTAGTTATGAAGCCTGGGTATGTTGCGGACGGGAAGACTGGAAGTTGTACAGATGTGATAGGTGAGGCATTTACCGAGTAACTTTCACACAGATACGCAGATATGCTGCAGATTGCCATACCTTCAATAAACTCTTTATTTATTCGTCTAAAAATAATAGGTTGTCACAAAGTTCCCTGTCCGTCCGCCCGTCCATACGCGATGATTGATCGTCTGACCGTTCCGTTCAACTTTATCAGATAGAAAGTTCCCTCTTCAGAAGACAAATATACATGAATACTTTAAGAAAGAATCGTTGAAATTGTTGTTCCGATAGTGCGGAACCCATCCATTATGCATACCCGAATAATTCCTCTACTAATTGCTGCTCGTCTGAATTAATTTCTCTGAAGTTTGATGCACACTTGTATTTATTTGTAGGTCTCTTTTATTAACTGATTTAGGCCTATAATTACATAATTTTTAAGGTTTCTATATCAACTCCCCCATACGCCTTCACAGTGTAGTGCTTAAATTAGTTAAGGGCAAGGACAACTTTACCTTATTGCTACTACTTCTACTAGTACCACGATTACTACTGCTACTGTCACCACTACCACCATTGCTACTGCTACAGCTAACATTACCACTACCGCCGCTAAAACTACTATCACTACTACTACGGCTACTACCACCACCACTGACCCCACTACTACTACTGCCACCACCACCACCATTACTACCACCACCACTGACGCCAATACCACCACCACCATTACTACTACCACCACTGACGCCAATACTACTACTACCACTACCACCATCATCGTCATTACCACTACCACCACTGACGCCAATACTACCACTACCACCGCCA
>NW_019723313.1:370334-403223 GCF_002891405.2 Cryptotermes secundus | reverse complement strand
TACTACTACTACCACCACCACCACTGACGCCAATACTACCACTACTACCACCACTGACGCCAATACTACCACCACCATTACTACTACCACCACTGACGCCAATACTACTACTACTACTACCACCACCACCACCACTGACGCCAATACTACCACTACTACTTCCACCATTACTACTACCACCACTGACGCCAATACCACCACCACCATTACTACTACCACCACTGACGCCAATACTACTACTACCACCACCACCACTGACGCCAATACTACCACTACTACCACCACTGACGCCAATACTACTACTACCACCACCACCACCATCATCGTCATCATCACCACCACCACCACTGACGCCAACACTACCACTACTACCACCACTGACGCCAATACCACCACTACCACCACCACCATTACTACCACTACCACTGCCACCGCCATCATTACTTCTACAGCTACTACATCTACCACCATTACTCTTGCTACTACTACCGCCACCACTACTACTGATACTATTACAACTACTACCATATTACTACTGCTACTACTAGCGATGTCAACATGCCTCGTTCCTAAATCTCTCCTAGGAATATGTCGCATATGCAACCCTTTGTGACGCCGCTCAGTATCCTCAGTGGCGTGAATTCATCTACTAAACCTCTATTTGCCGCGTGTACATGCAGAAAACAGTTTTGGTGGTCAGCTGAATGCAAGTTCATGTTTCTGTGCGATCTCTCCTCTTGTCCTTTGTTATGAAGCGCATCCGGATTCCCGTACGTGAGGGGTCCAACTGAGTACGGTCTCTCCGTGAGGATGTTTGAAATAAGAACAGGACGCTAGATAATGTCCAGATAGTCGAAACGTTGTTAGTTATAATCAGTGTCCGCTGGCTCCTTGTTACCAAGGACATAGCAAACACTGAAAAGGTTCAGTATGAACCCTCTAGGATCCACATGTACCACTGAGTCCGTTGACTGCTTTTGGATAGGCTAAAAGTAGGGACAGCCCAGTCGTTACGGCGGCGGGATGCAGGTTCAATGGCAGAGGAATTTGGGTTCGGTTCATGACAGGGCCTCCACGTCGTCCAGACCGGTTCTTGGGCCCACTCAGCCTCAAGTCCAGTGAGTACCGAGGCAAAGGCGTGAAACTGACCACTCACTTTCATCTAGTGCCGACGTCAGCAATGGTGGAGCTATACCTCCACTCCTAAATGTCTCATGACAGTGCTCAATTAATTAGGCGCAGGGACAGCTTTAAATTGTTGCATTTACCGAGATGCATAAGTCTGTCGCCTTTAGGAGTTATCCTGATACCGCCTTTGAGTTTTGGCTTCCAGAACTGAGAACATGAAGTAGTCATGAGCTATTTTAACGTGTCTTCAAATATTTGCTTAGTGGGACTGAGGAAAACCGCCAACGGCAGTGAAGAGATTAGGTCTCCTGGCCCAGACTCGAATCTAGGACCTCCTAACTAAGAATCACGGACACCGAAACTACGACACTTCATCTTGCCCTGTCTTCCACCCCTGTCTACATGCCTCCGCACAGCTGTAGAACCCGTGCAGAACTTCTATACAGGGTGTTTCAGCAGTTACACCAGCGCAGCCCCTATCTACATGCCTCCGCACAGCTCTAGAACCCGTGCAGCACTTCTATACAGGGTGCTTCAGCAGTGACACCAGCGCAGCCCCTGTCTACATGCCTCCGCACAGCTGTAGAACCCACGCAGCACTTCTATACAGGATATTTCAGCAGTGACACCAGCGCAGCCCCTATCTACATGCCGCCGCACAGCTGTAGAACCCGTGCAGCACTTCTATACAGGGTGTTTCAGCAGTGACACCAGCGCAGCCCCTGTCTACATGCCTCCGCACAGCTCTAGAGCCCGTGCAGCACTTCTATACAGGGTGTACCAGCAGTGACACCAGCGCAGCCCCTGTCTACATGCCTCCGCATAGCTCTAGAATNCTCCGCACAGCTCTAGAACCCGTGCAGCACTTCTATACAGGGTGTTCCAGCAGTGACACCAGCGCAGCCCCTATCTACAGGCCGNGTGACACCAGCGCAGCCCCTGTCTACATGCCTCCGCATAGCTCTAGAATCCGTGCAGAACTTCTATACAGGGTGTTTCAGCAGTTACACCAGCGCAGCCCCTATCTACAGGCCTCCTCACAGCTGTAGAACGATGAAAGAACTTCAGTTGGCAACACTGAATGTTCTTCCGTTTGTATACACTCTGTAGTGCTCGTGTCAGTGCATTAGTGATTGTGTTCAGTGACAATCCGTGTGAAAGAATCGGAAAATGGGAGACTTGAGCTATTTTGAAGGAGGACAGATCATTGGTGCACCTTCAGCCGGGGAATCTGTGACAAAAACTGCCAGATCATTAGTTGTATCGAGAGCGACAGTTTCTAGGTTATGTACATGAATCATGGGAAGACAACATCAGCGAAGAGGAACAGTGGGCGAACATCAACACTGACAGAAAGAGGTCGTCGTACATTGAGAAGGATTGTTTTGAAAAATCACACAATTACTGCAACACAGGTGACAGCAGAACTGAATATTCATCTTGAAGACCCTGTTTCCACAAAACTGCCCGACGTGAACTTCACAAATCCAACTTCCACGGTAGGGCTGTAATTGCTAAACCTCTGATTACTGAAAGTAATGTTCAGATGCGAATCGGCGGTGTCACGACCATAGAACCTGGACTTCAGACAACTGGAAATGCTCGCGCGATATTGTCAGACGAGTGGCACTTCACGCTGTTCCCTGCATCAGGAAGAGTTTACGTTTAAGGAACACCAACGGAAGTCTACAATCCGGAAGGCCTGGTTCCAAAACACGGGGAAGTTCAACAAAATAGCGTTAGTTTGGTCCCATTATTACCCTTCATGGCCGAATTACTGCAAGGGAGTATATCGGACAGGTTGGGTAATCAGGTGCAGCCCATGGTCCAGATGTTATTTCCGAACAGCGATGCAGGTCTCCAGGACGACAGTGTCCCCATTCACACGGCTGCAACTGTTCAATCATGGTTTGAAGAGCATGAATGTGAATATGAACTTCAACATCTTCTCTGCCAGCCCAATCACCATATTTGAACATGATTGAACCAGTCTGCTCAGTTTTGGAGACTAGAATGAGGAACAGATTCCTACCTCCAACATCTCTAAGGCAACTTGAAGACGTTCTTCAAGAAGAATGGTATCAAATTCCGCTAGAGACTGTTCAAAACCTGTACGAGGCCATTCTAAGGAAGACTGCGGCTGTGTTCAAGGCAAAAGGTGATCCAACGCAATGTTAATAGAGAAATGTGTACAGTGTCTGTAGTGTTTCCATAATTTTGTCCAACCCCTGTACATGTACACTGCAGTATCGGACCTGTCCCACTGCTTGCGCGGATCCTCAGCTTAACCCTCATTACTGTTGCAAGACCCTTAACGTAACAACCTCACCCCTTACCCCAACGGCTAGGACCAGGGGAAGGATACGCGTTCGCCAGTGCGCAGGGCTGTACACCTCTTCTGTGGCCTAGAATTCGTGACCCATCGAGCCGTCTCCTACGCCGGGGGGCCGCGTCCTTAATGAGTGGAGCATTTCCTCCACGTCCCCTAATCACCTTCATTGTACGCTGCTCTCCTATGTAGAATGAATAGTCAACAGGCAGACTGACAGCCATGTAGTTAGTGTGTTTCTTTGTTTGTTGAAGGGAGTGGGGGAGCAATGTCTAGCTTTCTGTTAGGCGCTCCCAGTTCTTGCAGTGGTGCTAGCTTCTGGGATGATCGCCGATGTTTCGGAGGAACATACTGCCTCTATATTCAGGGTGAAGTCATAAGCCCATACGAGCAATGAGCAACGAGCAGCCGACAATGCTTCGAAACGAATATCATCCTATATTGTAATGCATTCTGCTTTGCAAACAGTTTCGGAAACGGAAGAGACTGGCCTACCTAAATGTTCTGCAGAATTGGTCAGACATTTCAAGCCAAACGGCAACCGCTTAGTTAGGTTTCAAAAGAACTTTCGTAACGTGTTGATGTGGGCTCAGATTTCAGGAGCATGTATTTTATAGTAAAGGAAATCGATGTTCTTACAAGATCGCACGCATACAGAGCCCCCACATGAGAGGGCAGCGCCACTGAAAGCCCCCCCCCCCCAGCACGTGCCCACTTTCCGATGCCATAAACCTCACGTCTTCCGTTTTACAGTCGAGTCAACGCCAAATGTCACAGACAGGCAGTCGCCGGCATCCTATCGCGGTGGCATGCGTTCGAACCCAGGTGCTCAGGAGTTTGGGGTTGACTAAGGGGTACTGGGTTAGACCGCGCCATAGCTGAAGTGGTTAGTCGCTGGTTTCCTACCGCGGCGGCCCGGGTATATTCAAGTGGGATTTGTGGTGGACAACATGGAGCTGGGGTAGGTTTTCTCCGAGTACTTCGGTTTCCCCTGCCAATCTTCATTCCACCAATTGTTCCACAATCACCCTCACCTATCATCTGGGGCAGGTACAATAGGCCAGAAGTGGCGGCAGTACAAGGGACTTAGTCCCACCCCACTAGCAATAAAAAAAATGTGGGGTCGTGAGTCGAATTTCTTCCGAGTACTTCTGCTTTCCCTGCCAGTTCTCATTCCACCGACTGCTCCACATTCATTAATCATCCTATGTAGTCTCTATTCTGATAGCGTCGTTAAATAACTAACAGGCCCCTTACATTTCATCCCCTCTGCTTCACAGTCTCCTGAAATACTGTTCAACGTTCATATTAAGTACAAGTTACGCTTCATTAGTTAAGCATCACGCCATGGAGACACATCGGGGAGTGGAGATATGACTCCACCATTCTTCACCTCGCCACTCGGTGGAGTTTTTCTCCCAGGATAAGAAACCGCACTACGCGTTGGTTAGAAGACTGGGTGGGCCCCAGGGTCAGTCTGGAAGTTGTGGAGAAGAAAGGAGTCACCTGGCCTTGCCAGAATCGATCCAGACTCTAGTCCCTCCCTATACTGACTGAGCTATCCCTTCACCTCGGGCTTATTCAATCCCAGAATAATTATAGATTATGTATAAGTATTTCATCTTAGTGGATTTCGGTTATTAAGTAATTCAAGTAAACTCTTATCCAACGCTGGGGCACCCGGTAGCGTAGTTGGTTGAGGCATTATGTTCAAGCCGGAAGGTCCCGAGTTCGATTCCCGTTGAGGTTATTGGATTTTTTTCATTTGACCTAATCCTTCCAGCCGCACTATGGCCCTGCGTCGACACAGCCTCTAACAGAAATGAGTACCAGGAATTTTCCTGGGGGTAAAGGGCGGCCGGCGCCTAAGGTTGACAATCTTACAGCCATTTGTGAGCCGACTGTCTAGAAAATGTGGGAGCCTCGACGTCTCACAACCCTATAGACCTCCACGGGCTGTTACAGGGATAGCTTTTTCTTATCCAACGTGAGAGCTGAGTTTTTCGAAAACAGCGGGCCGGGTAAATCCGAGTGGACGGAATTAGTACCGCAAGGGTGAAGTGGGGATGTGTGAAGTTCCCCATTACTGTCCAGATGCTTAGAGTTGTTACTCTAATTGATGGCCCTACCCATACTGTGTATGAATCTTTTGGTTCTTCATCTTCTTACACTACTACTACTACTACTACTACNCTGCCGCCGCTGCCGCCGCTGCCGCCGCTGCCGCCGCTGCTGCTGCTACTACCGCTACTACCACTACTACCGCTACTACCACTACTACCACTACTACCGCTACTACCACTACTACCACTACTACTGTTGCTGTTGCTACTGCTGTTACCTTCACGAACTAGGCCCTGTAACCTGTTCCCATTAAGAATTGATTCTGAAATTATAATTCTTATACACAGCTAGTAGGACTCCTTGGACGGGGGATCGGCCCTTCACAAGACCGCTACCTGCACACAGGACAACACAAACAGAATAAACGCGCACATACATCCATGCCTCGAGTGTGATTCGAACCGACTATCCCAGTGTTTGCTCTGGTGAAAGCGTTATATGAAATTTATAAAAAGTGAAACTAAATCCCCAGATATTGTGGTGTTTACATAGAGTAAAGGAACATGCGCTACTGTCAAACCCCCTGCTCATGCCTGGGCGTGGTGCACACATTTAGAAGAATGCTAATAAATCTAGTAATGGCGGAAGGTACACTGACGAATCCTAATGACGGTCCCCAATATTTTTCCCGCAGAAGCAGTAACGGGGCCCGAATTCCCGCAAGTTGGTGCCTGAAACCATTCCAAGGAAGTCTCCTACCATCATGCCAAATTTGGTAGAAATAGGTCAACTGTGTGGATACGTATAAAGTACAAACAGAACACTTTTGTTTGCATATGAAGATACATTAAATGTTGCTTCTTTTGTATATTACGCGAGTGATGACATTTTTGTTGTTGCCATAGTCGATTTATTATTATTATTTTATTGTGTTGGAGTGCGGACTAGATTAGGAGAAAGCGGAAGATGGCGTGCTGGCCTGTACAGCACTGTTTGGCGTATCGCGTATATTCAGACTTTCCCCTTCGTTTTCTGCAACCTGCTGTGTACCATTACGGGTGCTGACATGGCCGTCAACGTAACAGTCTATGAGTAAATAGAACCAATATTAATATGTCAATATTTGTTTTATTAAACATACCACTATATGTTTCGATCAATACGAGTATTATCATCTTCAGGTGGTCATGTGAACATATTCCGTCGTTATTGAACTGTTCGACTAACCTGGCTCCATGGTAGTAAATAAATAAAGTAAATATGTTCGTTTAATTTATTGTATGTATCGTATAGCTCTCCTATAATATTGTCACATTATAAGTGTATCTAGTGACGAGGTTTGGATTGCTAATTGGATTAACTGGACACTTACACTCGAAACTACAGCACACGTAAAGTCTTCTCAGACTTCAATAGCCGTTGCTTTGTGGCGGCTTCCAACGGTGGCGGACGTTCACATTCCTCTGGGTTCCCGGCCTCAGCTACCAGCTTCAAGCTGCTGACATCTGCAACTCATCTGACTCAATCACAGCTCAGAGTCAGAGTTACTTTACGACTGGCGATTTACCGCCAGTCCATCTTGGCGACTAGCCCCTTGAGACTCACGACCAGTAACTTTATTTTTCAACTGAACACTTGCGGTTATAGTCCTTATGTAACATCCTTTCAGACGAAAGGATGTGTTTGATGTGTTTGTCATTTACAATTGCTGCTGGTCCTTGCCAGCGCAGTCATTCTCAGGTCCGAGTCCCGCGGGACTCATGGCCACATTTCACTCTCAGATTTGAGACTCTTGAGACTCCACCAACCTGGAAGGCCAGGTCCCAGTGTTTATATCCCCCAGGATATACAGCTGTTACTTGGTAACGCGTCTACATGTCACAATATGTGAAAGGTTACAGTTAAAAATAAAAATTAAATGATAAATATTAATAAAATTACGTTCCGCTTTCAGCGAATCGTTTTTCTCTCTTCTCTTTGCGTCTATAAGCTGATCCCTGCTGGACCACCAGCGCATCAGACAGTGCCTGCGTGCTCCTGGCTATAGCAATCGTACACGATACCTCGGTCTTTACATGCGTAGCCTACAGGCTGGAAGTCCGGGTTTCGATTCGCAGCGAGAGCAAATTCTTTATCTTCTTCACGGCGTCCAGACCGACTGTGGGATCAAGCAAGCCTTATAGCCGATGGATACAGGTGTATCCTCAAGGATCAAAACGGCCAGAGTGTTACGCTGAATACTGTTTCTTTGTAATGACCAAGTTCAGACAGAGTTAGCTATATCTCCACTCTCTATACGACCTCCTCCACTATGCAGAATTACGTATTTACTTATGTACGAGTATATTTTATTTGGGTACGAAAATGTCTCAAGTCTGATGTTAGTACGTCCCTTTTAGACACAGGCATTCTTTTCAGCACTTTGTTTTCTAAACCCCTCACTATTTGTTCTTCACACGTTATGAGCTACTCAGTTCCATATGCATAGAAAACAACGGGGTTAGATTGCATATTTGTATGTTATAATTTTGTTAGTTCCACAGTTCAGACGGAAAGCTTTCAATGTTTAGTTATCATGCACAATAACGTCTTGGTAGGAAAACCCGAAAGAAAGTGGCCATTTGAAAGACCTAAGCGTAGATTGGTGGATAACATTAATGTCAGTATTGGTAACTGACTGTGTTCTAGCTCACATCTCCAATGAAGAGATCACTTTCAGCACGTGACGCAGGAAAGCGTGTGATTGGGTTATGAAGACTCGCAGTAAGGGGAAGTACGAAAAGGAAATACATTGTCACGTGATTGTCACTACAGACGGGTTTTGGATTGGTTGTTCAATTTTAATTAGAGATCCGTGACTACAGCTATCATCACCAGTCGTTGCCTGGTAACGGCTTTCGGCGGCCGACTTTCCTACCAGCTTCTAATAGCAACAGCTCACAACGACTGAACTGCAGTTCTCTGACTGACTCACCAAACAACTCTTTACTTCATTGTACTCAACTCAATTGCAGCTCCCAGCTTACCCCGCTTATAATATTTCGGCACGGACCCCACAGAAAACACCGATCCTCGCTGTTGCAGTTGAACTGTTTCTGTGGGAACGTGTTTGTTTGTGAAGCCGTTACTCTATAACGGCTCTTTTTTATCTGGCGATCGTTGCCTAGCAACGCTTCTGCATGCTACAATATGTTCCTTGAACGTCTACAGACATGCTACTCCACATGTAGCTTTATAAATATGTCAGTCAGAGAACAACTTGCGTGTTTCCGCGTTGATCGTACTCCATCATCAGATCATCCCGGTGAGACGTATAGAAATCATTTAGTGATGAATTGGCAAAGACAGACAGCATTTTACTGTTCTCCTCAGCGTAGTCTAGGGTTGCCAGATTTTGTAAAATAAAAAAAAAGGAGTGATGCCTCGTTGCTTGTTTATAACGACATTTTTCACAACTAATAGGCTATAAAATATATATAATCAACATACTACATAACTTACAAAATGCTACAACACATCTGTATTACATAGGCCTACTACAAAACAAATATTACGTAGCCCTATTACATATTTATAGAATGCACAAAATATTACCTAGCACACATCTGTAGAACACACAAATATTAAATACTACATATTTATAACTTTCAGGGGCTGGTCGATCAGATTCTGTTAATTGTATTTCACTGAACTCTTAGCACTTTTTAATTAATTGAACATCACCATTTGAAAATTTATAAAATTCTGAACAGGACTTGCTTACATAGTTCACTGTCACCTGGAGTTCTGCCTTGATTAAATCGGTTGAGCATCTGTTTCTTGTGTCACTCCACTTACTTTTCATGAATGAAAAGATTCGCTCCACAACATAACGAAATAAACTATAACAATTTCATTTTCCAAGGATTACAGAAATTTTATGATAATATTTAACCCATGAAATATAATTCGCAATGGACTTAAATAAAAGAACGGAGAATTATCCACTCCGGGTAAACAATAAACGGAGGAACAAAAGTTGGGTGAAAACACGGAAGAATCCGGGGAAAACGGGGTATCTGGGAGCCCTAGCGTAGTCACAGGGAGGAGACCGCACAGAACACAGAAAGTGTCTTGTGAAGGCTAATAGTGGCCATAGTTCACAACGGTGCCCGAATCCAAGAATGACCGTACTGGCGAAGGTCAGCTCTGCACTAAGTGATGCAAGTTATTTGACGAGAGTGGCCATCTGTTAATCTCTATTGAGATTGAATGGGGGCACACGGTAGCGTAGTTGGTTGAGGCAAGCCGGAAGGTCGCGGGGTTCGATTCCCTATGAGGTCGTTTGATTTTTTCATTTTACCTAATCCTTCCAGCCGCAGTATGACCCTGGGGTCGACTCAGTCTCTAACAGAAATGAGTACAAAGAATCATCTTGGGTTGTAAAGGGCGGCCGGCGCGTAAGGTTGATAAACTCGCCGCCATCTATGAGCCGATTGCCTAGAAAATGTGGGAACCTCGACGTCTTACAACCCTACAGGCCTCCAAGGCCTGTTACAGGGATAGCTTTGCCTTCTAATGAATGGTAAAATAAAGTGGTGGTACGGTTCCTGGACGCCGTAGCTGTTTTGAGGAAGTGGCAGTAGCTAGTACAATCTCTACTGAAGTAAGTCATGACAGTATGCATACAGAATGAACAACTGTTTAGAAGAGTTGATTGGAATGACGCACGGGCAAGCAGAACAGTTGCAGAAACAGGATCGTGCTGTATTGCTGTACTCGTTGCAGGCCAGTTTGCTGATGTTCTGCGGTGCCTCTTGTCCTGTTTCGTAGTCGACGGTGGCGCCGCGTGTGGGGGCTGTAGAAACCTCAGTACGTGTGTGAACATCACGTACACAATTGTGTCTACACTGCAGAGAACATTTTACGTTTGCATTCCTTTCATATTATGAAACCCGAAAAGGTTTGTCTGTAAGTAACGTTCTACACTTGCATTAGGTAGGTGCGGTTCGAGTCTTGGCTGGGACACAGGATATCCTGACTGAGGTTTTTCGTGCTTTTCCTCAGTCTGGGAAGTACCTTGACTAAAATCTTCTGGAATATAACGCTATCTTTTTCGGCTTATTCGACTCTGAAGATTGGGGCGATATGTTCTTTCGAAACGTCGACTGACTATCAAAGGGCTACATGGCGTTATATCCCAAAAGACAGTAGACTTCATAACTACAGGTGTGAAAACCGCTAGTCCTGCATACTTGGATTAGACCACAACCGCTTCCGTTCTTCATTGTCCGAAGCTGTAGGGTTTTGCTACTGAAGGTGTCGTTAAATAACCAACGAAGACAGAATATCATTAAATCAATGAATGGCCAGCCCCCTCCATAACTGGCATTGGTCAATACATATGGGTAATTTTTTCTTTTGTTCAACTCCCTTGGGATGATCTGAAGATGGCACATAATTAGCGCCGAAACACGTAACCTTGTTAACAACTCCAATCAAGTTGTAGGTAAAGGAGCTACATTTGTTTATCGACGCAGCGGAATGTGCCAATTCAGATACAACTGGAAGTCAGACTGTTGCGTAGTTCTTGAAAACACCAAGAGATGGCGAAAGATTCTAAAAAACATATCACGTGCGTAAAAGCGTAAATTTGCGTAGTCCGTCACTTAACAACTGGCCACAGATATAACTACGTTGGTAAACCGATCCCCCTAATGGGAAGCAGGGCGGAGATGGACAGGATTCATGTGGCTTAGGATAAGGACCAGTGACAGATTCGTGTAAACACTGTAATGAACTTTCAGGTTTTACAAAATGGTGGGTATTTATTGATTATAAATATATAAAATTTGTAACGGTGGTATTTATTAAAATTATTTACTATTTTCACATCCATCTTCATGTTTTAAAACAAAAAAAAAACCGGAAGATGGAAAATATCCAGAAAGTCAATAATTTTATTTCTTTAATAACTGAGGACCTGTCACCTTCTAAAGACAGACCGCCCTCCAAGAAGTTAGTTATTGGGGCTGGTTATTTCAGCTTACTTACTTCCTTGCTTGAGTATACTTAGTGTAAAACAGGTTTGAGGGCAACTTTACGGAAGAAAAGTCATGTGTTTTAATGGAGTCTCTGGTGTTCAGAACCTGGTTCCCTTTGTGTTGTGACATGTAGACCCAGTGCCAAGTAACAGCTCTGTAAACAGGTGATAGTACAATAGCCGTTACTACGTAACAGCTCTGTGGACACGTTGTTTCCCCGGCAACAAGAAAACACGCAGTAATGAAAGATGTTTTCTGTGCGGTCCGTGCCAGGACTATGTACAGAGGACTAGTAGTTCAGTTGAGTCAGACCTGATCGTGGGTCTCAAGGCGCTTTGCATCAAGAAGAACTTATTGGCGGTAAACTAATAGGCCGTAAAATGATTCTAACTCTGAACTGAGTCAGTTGAGAATTTCAGTTGTCAGAAGTTGGTAGCTGAGGCTGGCGACAGTTCAGGAACCCATAGGAAGGGGGAACGTCTGCTGTTGAAAGCAGCTACCAAGCAACGGCTAGTGAAAACTTTATGTGTGCTGTAGTTACATTGATCTTTGGAGTGTGGTACTCAGTGAGACTCTCGTAGTTATTTGTAGTTACGTTCTGTAAGTGTCCAATAAAAAAGATTATCAATCCCAAACCCCGTCTATAGTCACTCAAACACGTGACAGGATGTATCTCATGTTTACGTGCGCTCCATGGTGTTTGGCACAGCTTGCGGTGCAGTTTGTAAGGAAGGCTCGAACAACATCCACTCTGAAACATCCTTCTTGGCTTCGGCCTCATAGGGTAGAAAGGAGCACAAACCCCCAAGAAACGGGGGCTGGTGTGAGGTGGGGGTGGGGGTGGAGCTGGCGTCCGCCTTGCTTCGTCTATTGATTTATACGTCAGTTTTCTTTTTTATATAAGAACCCACTGTTGGCGCCGTAAGGGTATTAGGAGGTGGGTGGGGGAAGGTGGAGGGGGGACGGGAACTTGATGACGGTAATGATTATGATGGTCTGTGAGAGGAAAGGGGAAAAGTAGGCGATGATCTGAATGGTTATGACGGTGGGGTCCCTCAACAGGCGTGACGTCCTCCAGGGCCGCGCTGGTGATGTGCTTCCGGGAGCAGGGAATCGGAGAAGCAGGCTGCGTCCCTCGTTCTGGAAACCCAACCCTGTCTCTACTGCTGGAACACGGAGAAACAGGCTGCGTCCCTCGCTCTGGAAACCCAACCCTGTCTCTACTGCTGGAACACGGAGAAACAGGCTGCGTCCCTCGCTCTGGAAACCCAACCCTGTCTCTACTGCTGGAACACGGAGAAACAGGCTGCGTCCCTCACTCTGGAAACCCAACCCTGTCTCTACTGCTGGAAGACGGAGAAACAAGTTGCGTCCCCTCTGGGGTGCGCCCCAGAACCGATCTGGACGCTAGAACACGGGGAAACATAATCCGTTTAATACAACAAATCACTTGATTTTTTTTATTTTGGCGTCTGGGATTATTAGTAAAAAATAAAACACCGTCCATGATAACATTTAGAAGTGATTATATTCAGAAAATAGGCGTACATATCGATGTTTGAGGTTCTCAAGGTTCGTCCACACAGCGCGCTACGTACGCTATGTTCGCTATACGAACAGAAAAATATCTCCCTTTACTGCCAATGTGACTGGCCACACAGACTTCTGTACGCTACGTACGCTCTGTTCGCTATGTTAGCTGCGTCGCAGAGTGTACACAGCGCACGTAGCGTACGTAGCGAACATAGCGTAGCGCTCTGTGTGGCCGAACCTTCAGGATCTTCTGGTATATGAGTACGATTGCCGTAAAAGGACCTACAGGGTCCTTGTTGGTAGGCTGCCTGTCTGCACAGTGTCTCATTCCAGAGCATTTCCTTCATGCGCTTTGGGGCATCATTAAACAAGAGGTTAGTACAGAAGGATACCCAACGACAGCGCCACTTATGCACAACGCAATGAACTACATACTCGGGTTTCATGTAAGTTCTAGCTTTCTTATGAAACTCTTCGCTATTTGAGTAACAAACGCAAATTGATCTAAAAAAATCCTGGTGGCCAACAAAGGACTACAACAGCATTCATTCATCATTGGCTCTACATCGCTTTGTTGGCCACTGGTCGCTTCTTTCAGTTTCTTAATCCTATACACAGTCAGTAGAACTCCTTGGACAAGGGATCAGCCCGTCGTAAGGCAGCTATCTACTACACACAGAACAACACAAACACAGAATAAACGCATTCGAACCCATGACCCCAGTGTTCGAGCGGGCGAAGAGAGTTCATGAAGTAGACAGCGCGACCACTGTGAAAGGCTGATTTTTGGGACAGCCTCATGTAAGATGTTTTACCGGTTTTTTCTACGCCTGTGAACTGTATTCACTTACACTAAGGGAGAAAGAAATTATGTCAGAAAAGAGGATTACATAAGGAAATTGTAATTACATGCCGGGAAGTAAGTGATCCGAGTCGGCTTGTCGCCTAGTCACTTTGTTTAGTGACAAGGATGCAGTAAGCTTGCATAACTTTGTTACAAGAACATCGTGGCTTGGGAAGCCAAAAGTGCTGGAGAATATGGCCCATTTTGCGGAAGGATTTCCCTCTTATATTTTGTACTAACTTCTTGTTTCCACTTTAGTGCTGTATGCCGAATCCCTGTGGAAGGAGGTTGCGAGACATGAGCGTAGAATCCTCTTCTCTGACTTGTATGTACTTCATTTAAGTCCAACTGTTTTTAGAATTATTTTTCCAGGTCATTCCACATCTCTGCTCTTCGCGGAGGTCCAGGTTCAGTCCCGGTAGACTTCACCACCGCTGTCTACAATTCACAACTCACCACAGCACCCGCTAAGCTTTTTCAAACCTGCTGTTCTTCAGCCGTTCCCTGGCAACGGCTTCTAACAGTGGAGATTCTTCAGCTTCACGCACTCAAGTCCTCTCTTCACAGATTCCCTTCCAGAGCTCACTAACTAGCTCCCAGGCCATTTCATAGCCCGACTGTCAACTGACCAAGCACTAAACACTGTCCCGCTTATATCATCCCGGAACGGACCACCACGGAAACACCCCGTTTCCATTGTTACAACCCAACAGCTGCATTATTCATTCCCGAGGTAACGTGTTTACCGATCCGTTGCCCAGGAACGCCCTCCTCGCGGTCGTTGCATAGCGACGGCTGTTTCTCTGGCTCCACAGTTGTTGCTTTGAGCCGGCACTGGTGAGGAGAGCGCTAATGTACAGAGTGACGTGTGTTGCAGGACGGGCAGGGGCGAGAGAGGCAACTGTTCAAGAAAGTGGCGGTTGTGGAGAACTTCTTCGACATCATCTACAGCGTCCATGTTGAAATGGAGGGGAGAGCGGGAAAGCACGCAGGACAGAAGCGGACGTACCGCACGGTAAGTTGGCCGCTCAGAATCGAATCATTTTGCTTTGGCCTCTGGAAGCCAGTCGGTTTCAGTAACGGGAGAATGCACAGCTCTGAAGCGCCTCGGAAGGGCAAAAGCGATTGGCTTGCTACAATCCCCAGATCTGCAGGTGCCACAGCCGCTGCACACGAATTTATTCCTTTGGTTCCATCGCCTTTACTTTTCGTTGGATCAAGAATTTTGTCTTCTCCACGTCGTCCAGACCGGCTCTGGAGACCAACCAGCCTCCTATCAGGGGTTCTTGCCTCGGGGGCAAAGCGGCCGGGGCGTGAAGCTGACGAGGTCAAGAAAATGTAGATCTATACATCCATTCCCCCATACGCCTTCATGGCGTAGTGCTTAATTAGTTAAGCATTAGGACAGCTTTACCTTCATCATCCGTCTTAGGGGGCACGCGGTACCGTAGTTGGTTGAGGCACTATGCTACAAGCCGGAATGACATGGGTTCGATTCCCGATGAGGCCCTTTGTTTCTTAATTGACCTAATCCTTCCAGCTGCATTATGGTCATGAGGTGGACTCAGCCCCTAATACAAATGAGTACCAGGAATCTTCCTGGGGTAAATAGCGGCCGGCGCGTAAGGCTGACAAACTCAGAGACATCTGTGAGCCGAATGTCAAGTTAAATTTTGAATAGTCCCACAAAATCGCGCTAACGCCTTGTTACGCCCCAAATCCAATCCATACTATCCCATTCTATCTCTCTAAGATCCATTTTAATATTTTCCACCCACCTACGCCTTGGTCTTCCCAGTGGACTCTTTCCTTCTGGCTTTCCCACCACTATCTTATATGCATTCCTCGCCTCCCTCATTCGTGTGCTACAAGACCTGTCCACCTCATCCTCCTTGACTTGATCATTCTAATTATACTTGGAGAAGAGTACAAGTTGTGAAGCTCCTCATTATGAAGTTTTCTCCAACCTCCTGTCACTTCATCTCTCTTCGGTCCAAATATTCTCCTCAACACCCTGTTCTCAAACACCCTCGGTCTATGTTCCTCCTTTAATGTCAGAGACAAAGTTTCACGCCCATACAGAACCACGGGCAAAATTATATGTATATATTTTTTTCATTGGCGCTACAGCCATCGTTTGGGCCTGGGCCTACCTCCATGAAACTGTCCGTTTCACTTCGGTTTTCTAGATCTTAGACATACGGTAGAACTTCATGGACGGGTGATCAGCTCGTCGCAAGGTCTCTACCTGTACACAAACACAGAAAAACTCACACACACGAAGTAAACATCCATGCCTGAGTGGGATCCGAACCCATGATACCGGCTTCCGAGCGAGCGAAGACAAATTATAATTTTGTATATTCAAATTTTTATGTCTTTGGACAGCAGACGAGAAGACAAAAGGTTCTGGACTGAATGGTAGCAAGCATTGCCCGAGTTCAGTCTCCTCTTAATTTCCTCCTGAATCAGGTTTTGATTTCTTATCGTAGTTCCCAAATATCTGAACTGTGCCACATTTTCAAAACGAGGAAAAGACGCTACGAAACTTAACGCAGGAATGCCACTGAAGGGGCCGAACACACTTCTTTACTTCTACTTTATAAAAGGTAACAAGGTAAAGTTGTCGCTGTCCTTAACTAATTTAGCACTACGCCATGAAGGAGTATGGGGTTGTGGATATATAGATCCACATTTTCTTGACCTCGGCACTAGTTGGAGGTGGGTGGTCAGCTTCACGCCCCGGCCGCTTTACACCCCGGAAAGAGCCCCCGGTACCCATTGTATAGGAGGTTGGATGAACCACAGAGCCGGTCTCGACTATTGGAGAAGAGAAAATTGTTGACCCTACCAGGACTCGAACTCCGATCCCTCGGTCGTCCAGCCCGTAGCAAGTCGCTATACCGACTGAGCTCTCCCGGCTCCACTTTTACTTTATAAAAGATAATATTTTCATGTTTCTTGTTCCAGGATTGCAAGTACAATTGTACGTATGTTGTTATTGTACCCCCCCTCTCTGTATTTCCTGTTGCTCCCACTTGGAGCATAGGGCATCCTTGAAACGCGTTGTTTCACTTCAGTTTCTTAATCCTAAAACAATCGGTAAGATCAGCCAATAGCAAGGCCGCTACCTACAAATAAACGTAAACATCATTGCCTCGAGTGGGACTCGAACCCACGTTCCCAGTGTTCGAGCGGCCGACGACAGTCATGCTTAAGACCGCGCGGCCACTCTGATTTGCTGATGTACTTATATACACTTATAAATACATATGTCGTTATATAAGCCCCAATTCACAAGTTACTTACGGATTTCTTTTTCTTTATTTAGTTTCTTGGCGTGGGGTGAGACTGAGTCCACTTGGTACGTCGGCCACTAACTGGCCTATTGTACCAGCCCCGGATGGCAGATGATGTTGAGTGTGGAGCATTCGGTGGTGTGAGAATTGGCAGAGGAAACCGAAGTACTCGGAGAAAACCTGTTCCAATGTCACTTTGTCCACCACAAATCCAACATGACCTGACTTGGGCTCGAACCCGGGCTATGGCACGGTCTGCAGATTCACTTCACTGATTATCCGTGATTTCTGATCTTTCGGGGAAATTCATTTCCCACCCATCTCGAAGCTGGGAGTCTAGTCTACTAATTTCCGAGATACAACACCGTGTAGGCCGTTGAAAGTCCACAGACGTTTCGGAGGAACATATCGCCTCCACTATCTTCACGGTCGAATAAGCCGAGCAAGATACCAGCATGAAAGCAGGTGGCAATTCTTAGCTCATTCGACCCTGAAAATGGAGGCGATATGTTCTTCCGAAACATCTGTTGACTTTCAACGGGCTACATGGACGGCGTTGTATCTCAGAAGTTAGTACCACCAAAGTGACAGCCTCAAACCCTACAGAGGCAAAAATGTTTCTGTGTTTTACATCCGGAATTGCTGCTGGCACTCATGTTACGCCCTACGTACAAGTTAATTGGCTACAGACCTTCTCAATAGTAGAGATACTCCATTTTGCTTCTGCTTCATGAAGTACATATGTCTTCAGGGTCGTCGGTTCGCACATGGACCCCATCCAGCTCTTCACCGCCTTGTATCAGCAAGCTATTTTCCTTTTGTGGCTTTTTCTTCTACCCTGAAGATGGAGGCAGTTGATCCCTCCGAATAACTTGATGCCCACCCACCATACCAGCCGGGGTCATATCCCGTTAAGACAGCAATCTTCATATTCCCCACGGTGAAAGCCTCGAACCTCACATTAACAGGCAAGCAATTTGTGTTTCTTCCCCTGAGAAAGGGGCAAATTCCTCCCCCTCCTCCACTGTATGATGACGATTTCAGATAACGTCAGTATTTGTTGCACTGTCATCAGATGACACGATGCCGCTGTGAGGAGGAGAAGGTGTGAGCAGTAGCGCACTTGCGTCAAGCCACTTGGCATTCCGACCTCGCTCTGACACCTGTTGAATGCCATTCAAAACTTGTTCCACACATCGATTTCAAAACTTCGCTGCTTGCTCCTCGTTTGTTTTGGTCCAGAGGCGATAACATATCGCTCACTGTCTCTGTCGGCACGCTACTGGGTGCTCAAGAAGGCCCTCACTACTCTTCCGTGATCTCGGATGTCTGGGCGCTAAACAGGGCAAGAGAACAGACTACTTGGCAGTATACTGTCAGTCAGTTCGTCTTGGCGGCAAGCTCTTTGAGATTCACGACCAGTATTTTTTTTTCAGCTGCATACTTGCCGTCGTAGTCCTTATGTAACGTCCTCTCTGACGAGAGTGTGAGTCTGTAGTTTACAATTGCTGCTGGTCCTTACCAGCGCAGTCATTCTCATGTCCGAATCCCGCGGGACTCATGACCAAATTTGACTGTCTCAGATTCGAGACTCCCCCAACTTGGAGGGCCAGGTCCCCGTATTTATATCCCCCAGGCACTGGGTTCCCTATTCGTCGCCTCCTACGACTCGCAGGGACCTCCAAACGGACCAGTACGCACTGAGAGAAACAAGTACGCATATAGAGAGGCAAGGACCATGACACGGGCTGTAAGCGAACCAATAGAAACCAGTAGCCTTGAAAATTGTTGTTTTGTTGTGAGAGCAGGGACTGTCGCGTGAGAGGAGGTGTCAAGCAAAGCGCAGAACACAAATAAAACTAAAATTACGCGATATGAATAGAAAGAAGTGAGAAAACAACATAACAGAAAACAGGGAGTCTCCTCCAAGGCGTACTTACCCCCCCGCGCTGCTTGCGTCTCTGCCCTGAAGACAGAGACAGCAAATTCCTCCGAAATGTTGATGTTCATCTAGTACAGTTACGGCATCATATGCCGGATGCTCACAACGGCACAATTCGCCGAAGCTTACTGATGGGGTTCTGTCCCATTGAGTGTGTACAGTATCCGTGAATAAGTGAAGATCTGTCCCCACGAGTTGGGTCACGAGCCTGCAGAAGTAGGGTGTAGCTATGTAACGGCCGAAGTGACTCCATTTCACGAGTCAATACTCCCTTTAGCACGGAAACTGTGCAGCCATTGCGTTGCGGTGAGTGTTCAACTCCCATTTTTGGATTCTGGATGTCCCGGCTTCAAATCTCGACACGAAAACCAGCTACTTTGTCGGAGGCTTACCTCGGTTTTCCTCAGTCTGTTCAGGCAAACTGAAACAGTACCTTAAATTAAGCCACAGTCGACTTGCTCCATATATTTCCGGATTCATTATCTATCTATCTATGGCTTTACAGTCCTTTGTTCGACCTTGGCCGCTGTTTTTAGTTTCTTAATCCTATACACAGTCGGTAGGATCCCTTGGGCGGGGGATCAGCCCGTCGCAAGGCCGCTACCTACACACAGAACAACACAAACAGAATAAACGCACACAGACATCCATGCCTTGGCTGGGATTCTAACCCACGGTCCCAGCGTTTGAGTAAGCGAAGACAGTTCATGCCTTAGACCGCACGGCCACTGTGATTCATTACTTGCCAATAGGGTTGTGAGTCGTCGAGGCTCCCACATTTTCTCTAGACAATCAGCTCACAGATGGCAGTGAGGTTGTCAGTCTTACGCGCCCGCCGGCCGCCCTTTACCTCCAGGAAAATTCCTGGTACTCATTTATGTTAGAAGCTGAGTCGAATCAAGGGTCATAGTGCGGCTGGAAGGATTAGGTCAGTTGAATAATCCAGTGACCTCATGGGGAATCAAAACCGCGACCTTCCGTTTTGTAGCTACCGCATGTCTCCTGTAAGAATATAATTACTGGCGTTCCCGTCAAGTTCCACGGACGCTGATTCACGAAAAGCGCCGCTTTCGCGGGACATAACCCCCGCTTTGGGCGACGTCTCACGGCGCTCTTTCAGAACATCTTGAAACTTCACCCTTAGCTCAGATTTCCACATGGATTTTCAAAAGCATAGGAAGCAAGTAGAATTGCATCATTATGACCTCAACTCTCAATATTCCTAAAGAAGATCGTAATGTTTACCTGCGGAATTTAAATCTTGAGGAGAGCTGCGAACGAAATACTTGTATTTCAATTTCCCTATCTTAAGATGCTTAAGAATTGAAGCGTTCACGGTCAGTGAATGCAGTGAAATTTTCTTTGGCGGTCAGAAGTGCGAGAATGGAATTGATATCCGATGTTTCGGACACCATTTCTGTACCAGTAATCACGGGATTTTCCGTGTGAACATGGAGTTGGTGGCTGATGACGCGGAGGCTATTCCTGTCTCCAACATCAATCCCTGATCGTGGAACTCCCAAGAGTTAAAAAAAAATGTTGAAATGCAGACAGCATCGAAGGTTTTCTCCATCATAAACCCTTGATAATGGCCGTAGACTATCTCCGAAATGTAGTATCCTAACCTCACTTTCGCACGGCTGAAAGCCCGAGAGAATTGCATTGCATCTCAGTACGCAGAGCGAACACTCCCAGCGCTGGTGGTACTGACGGCGTGTTGCTTGTACCCACCTCTGGTGTTCTATTCATCGCTGCATCTGGGTGCGCCAAGGTCTGTTGATATGTCCGCTTGTTTGCTGAGTCCATAACAAACAGCTCAGCACGTGCTCCTCAGAGTGACCGCCGCGGGGTCGCAGTAACAGGTTCAGGCGTGTTTCCCTCGGCGCAGGGCCGCCGGAAGAGCCCAGTCGATGTAATGACGGGCTACGGGCTGGAAGACGAGGAATGTGGGTTCGATTCCCGATGCAGACTGCCTCATTGGTTCACCCAATGTGTAATAGGAACTCTTTCCTGGGGTTAAGCGGCTGGACCATTGATCTCCATCTATTGCCGAGGGGTACGTAAATCTGTGCCTCCACTCCCCCATACCCCATACGTCTTCATATAGTGGTAAAAAGAGGTAGGGTTATCCCTGTAAGAGGCCGCGGAGGTCCATAGGTTTGTGAGACATCGAGGCTCCCACATGTTCTAAACAATCCGCTCACAGATGGCGGTGAGGTTGTCAGCTTTACGCGCCGGCCGCTCTTTACACCCAGGAAGATTCCTGGTACTGATTTATGTTAGAGGCTGAGTCGACCCTGACCGCCTCTTAGGTCTAGTGGTTCCTGGCTACAGATCCAGAGGACCCGGGTTCAATTCCCGGCTCTAGCAGATTTTCTGAGAAGTACTGGGTCTGGAACGGGGTCCACTCAGCCTCGTGAGAATAACTGAGCAGCTATTTCTAGGAAATAGCGGCTCCGGTCTAGAAAACCGAAATTAACGGACGTGGGGATTCGCTGCGCTGATCACGCGACACCCTCTATCCTCTAAATTTGGCACTAACTTCGCCGACAAGCGGCGGTCCCTCGGTCAGTATAGTTCACTTACGGACTCAAGCCACGGAGTTTATTTGTTTGTTTGTCGACCCCAGGGCCATATTGCGGCTGACGTGCTAACTGATTTACTAATAAACTGATTAATGAATGAAATAATTAACCAAATAACCAACCAATTAACGAACTAATGAACTGACTACCAACTGACCAACTACTCAGCTGAGTAACAAACCAACTAGCCAAGGAAATAGTAGATAAACCTAACCAATTAATTAACCCGCTAACTATAGACTAGCAAGCCAACTAACAAACTAACCAACGAGTTACCAGTTAACGAACTGACGAACGAAATAATTAAAATTATCGGAAGTTTATTCGGCACTTGACATTTATCCATTTTGATCAGGAATCATCTGTTATTATGGAACATAAGGTGTCGTCACCTTCACAACAAAATTCCGCTCCTGGATCCGGTGTCCATTTCTTCAGATTAGTTACCATGTTACCTCCTTACATTCCTTCTGTTATGAGCTCCCAATCCGATCGTGTGGCGAGAGGAGGTGGTAAGAGAACCGTACAGACGTTACAGCAAAGCGCCCCTCTCCTGTGAACAGCACACAGTCGGGTGTCAGACGCCGGGTATTCTTGCATAAGTTCAGGGACGTTTCGGAGGAACATCGTGTCTTTTTCTTTCGGGGAGATGATTAAGCCGAAGAAGCAAGTCGCAAGCACACGCCTGAATTAATATTGTGACATATTCACTCAAAGCGAGAATAGAGGAGTCACAACAGCCGGCCGTTACCAGGCAGCGGCCCAAAAATAACAACAAAGGAACGGAATTTTCTACGTGGTCCATGCCATGATGTCATAAGCAGGACAAGTTATCTGTTGCAGTCAACACTGCATGGGGGCGGGTTCGAATACCTCCACCGTAGCCCTGGGAGTCGTAGGGGGCGAAGAAAAGGTAACCCAATGTCTGGGGATATAACTGGGCCGCCCTGTTCCTGGGGGATATAATACGAGTACCTGCCCTCCAGGGGCCCACGGGACTCGGACGCGAGAATGACTACGCTGGCGAGGACCAGCAGCAACTGTAAAGGACGGATCCGTCCTCTCGTTAGAGTGGGCGCCCCACGTCAACAAACCCGCAACTGTCTGATAGTAACAAAAATCTGGTCTTGGGCCCCAAATGGGTGCTTGACATCAAGATAGACTGGCCGACTGACCGTCGGTCGTAACATAAATTTGACTTCAACTTGCTGCAGCCAGTCAGATAACCGCTGGGGTTCAGTTACGGAGAGCTATTCCTGTGAGAAGCTGGTACCTGAGGCCAGGGACAGTTCGGGAACCCAGGGGAATGTCCACCGTTGGAAACCGCTGCCAAGCAACGGCTAGTGAGGGCTGTAACAGACTGAGAAACCCTAGTGTGAAGTGTGTAGGACAGTGAGAGCATAATCTTCACTTGTAGTCACGGATGTGTAAGAGTTCAATAAATTCAATTACCAATCCAAAACCCACCTGTAGTCACTAAGATTGAGACAACATTTAGTCATGAAGATGGAAGCAATACGTTCCTCAGAAATATCAGTAAATTTGTGGTAGACTGTACGGCATCACCTCCGACAAAACGGCACACTTCGTAGCAATTATTTGTTTATGTGTGGTTACCTAGCAACGCCTTTAATATTGTCACATATTTCGTGACTATGGACGGAGTTTGGTTCGGTGAACGGATTTATTGGCCTCTTGAAAGTAACTATAGCACTATCGCTCAATCGCCCGCTCTACAGTTCACTACAGCATGCAGTCTCAGTCTGCTGTGCCTTCAACGGTTGTCGCCTGGTAACGGCTTTCAGTGCCGTGGATTCCTCACCTTCTGGGTTCCACTGGTTCGGTCTTCGCTGGTTGGCGCCTATCTCACAATCCAACTGGGCGTTGCCTGGTTGCAGTCTTCTAATAAGGCGTTTTCCTCGTGCCCTTACGGCTTGAGAACTGCACTTCCTAACCGGCAATTGAAGGCTGTACTGCTCTGCTCAATGATTCATACTCAGGGCCTAGGATTTTCTTTCGTGATATAGCCTCTGTATTGACCGCACAGAAGCCATACTCTAGCTGCTTTGTTGTAGAGTGACGTAGCCGTTGTGGAGGACAGCATAGAAAACACCGCTTCAACAGTTGTTCTATTGTTGCGTACGTATGCGTGGCTTCGGTCACGTTACGTTTGCCGAGCGATTGGCTAGTAACGGGCGTCTCTTTTCATTCTGCTAGTTTGGCCTTGAGCCTTCATGTAACAGTATCTAGAAGATATAGCGTCGGATGGATGGATGAATTAATAGTGATTTGGAAGTGGCTGTGGCCTAATCGAGATACTAACCCGGATTTTGACCGGAGCCACTGAGGAAACCCGAGAAAAACTCAGTTAGGACAGCCGATGTCGCCGAATTCAGCCCAGCACCTTTACACCAACGCCAGCCTGCCTGAAACCTCGTGAAGGCAATGCATGCTGATATGGCTTAGCCCAGGTCACTTGAGACCACTTGATATCTTCTGAGATATAAAGCTGTGTAATCAGTCTAAAGTCAACCGACCTTTCGGATGTGGTCTGTTCCTCCGAAACGTCGGTTACTTTCAACGGGATGCACGGCCTTATAGCCCAGGAGATACAACTCATAACCAGTGCTGTCAGAACTTCAGAGCCTTCATTTTTTGAAGGTCAAATTTGACGTTACCCACGCCCCGACTCAAGGACGGGTCTGCTCATGAGCACTTCGACGTACAGCGGTACGCAGGCCCTGACGCGGGAGGGAAGTTGCACAGTCAGTGCCGTGGCGTAAGAGCACGTAGGGAGGGAATGTTTACATATCGTGGCGCTTGGGCTACGGCTATCTGGACAAAATGTTAAGGGAGGATGGGGTAATGTGACTCTGATGGAATGGCCGCCACCACGATTGCGCCCAATGGGGACGAGTTTTCGAGGAGGGAGAAGCTAAACATTTTCCATACGAACCTACCTTTGAGCTGCTTAGGTTTTTTTTCTTATTGGTGGCCGTATAATATTTTGAATACAAAAATTATTTTGACTACCTTTAATTTGTGGTATATTTCCATTTTTTTTTTAATTTTTACGCTTTTAAAAAAATCCCGAGGTGTGCTAATGCCTGACTTTCCCCTCCCTGCTGGCAGCTGTTGTTACATTATGTCTCGGATTTCCGTATTATCCGTTATACCGTTCGTGCAAAGGCGTAAAACGTAACAGAATGAATTTATATACAAGTATATGTACACCCATCACACAGAAATTGCTGGTAAATAATACTTCCAAATTATCCGCCCAAATTTCGCTCTCATAGGAAAACTTACACGATGGCCCTCGTAAGGGTCATTTTGTCTATTTTTCACACAATTTCACTTTCCCAGCTGAACACAGCGGTGGATCCCAGAAAAAATCTGGCCCATCCTGCCTGTCACGATAGACTGATGTGCCCCTTGGGCGCGCCATAGCTCAGGCTGTTAATCGCCGGCGGCCAAGGTTCGAGCCCAGGTTAGATCATGTGGGATTTATGGTGGACAAAATGGCATTAGAGCAGGTTTTCTCTGAGTACTTCGGTTTCTCCTGCAAATTCACATTCCACCGACTGCTTCACACTCATCGTCATCATCATCCGGGGCTGGTACAATAGGCCAATTAGTGGCCGACGTACAAAGTGAACTCAGTCTCACCCCACACCAAGAAAAAATGTGTCCCTTAAACCGGCGAATATTTGTCCTATTTTTTCCCATTGGCTCGAAACGAGCTCCTTTCCTTACCCCGTCCCTTGGGTCCCTCGATCATCTTCCTCGTAGCTTGCCCCTATAACTAAGCTTATTGCTAAACTTAACCCTAAAGATGGAGGCAGCATGTACATCCGAAACATCAGTAGCCTCTCACAAAATTGCACGGTTCCACAACTCACTATTTCAAGAGTCGTTCAACGCCGCCTGTCTCTCACAACTTCATACAGTTGTGCAGTTGTACTGGGAATGGGGCAGACCTACCGTTCGCCTTGGAAGGAAAACATATGCAACACGCAATCACGCTATAAGTTTATTTAATGCTGACTTTTTTCTGTGAATCAGCCACAACCCCATTCAGAGTACCAAGGTCACATTTGCAGGCGGCCTCCAGGAACGGCAGTTGCAGACTGAGGCCTCTACGGCGAGCCGCGAGTACAAGATAAAAGATTCTTTGTTTTCAGCCATTTTAAGTCGAAAGACATGAGGAACAAAAATGTGAAAAGAACTGGTCTCGCTGGTAGGGCAGGAATTGCGGCAGCCGTTTCTTTGTCAACCGGTTTCATGTTCCACCGATGTCCCTGACCAGGGGCAAGATGCCGTCCGGTGACATCGGATCTCACAGCCTGTCCACACACACACACACACACAGCACCGCCCATGCCGCTGAGTAAGCCAACATTTGTCCAACTGGTCAAGACATCCCCATTATGCTGTGGAACCCGAAAGTTCACACAACCCTGTCACTGACGACTGTCCTGAGCCAGATGAATCCATCCCGCATCCTCGCCTTCTGTTCATCTCTCGTTCATTAATTCATTCATCAATGGCTCTACAGCCCTTTGTTGGGCCGTAGCCTCTACTTCACTTTTCGTAATCTTTTTTATAGATCAGGTAGGATTCCTTGGACGGGGGATGAGCCCGTCGCAGCAACGCCGCTACCTGCACACAGGACAATACAAACACAGAATAAGAGCCTTTGTGTGTTATTCGAACCCACGATCCCAGTGTTTGAAGGGGCGAAGACAGTTCATGCCTTAGACCGCGCGGCCACTGTGATCGGCCCTTCATCCCACTTCTTCGTAATAAAAAAATCACCACATTATACTGTAGCGCGTAGGCCCATTACTAGGTAACGACCTCGCAACAAACAACGAAACATCTGCTGCTAGGCAACAGACTCTTAATAAGTAAGTATAGACAGCTGTTGCTGAGTAACGCCTTCGCAAACAAGCATGCTCCCACGGAAACGATTCGAGTACACAATGAACAGTGTTTTCTGCTCTGTCCGTGCTGAGATGTTATAGGGAGAGCTATTGGAGCGGGAGTTCAGAGAGAGTTGGAGTTATAAGGGAACCTGTGAAGAGAGGCCCATTTGAAGAGTCTGAGTTGTTAGGATCTGTTACTGGGAAACGATTAGTGATAGCAGACTGAAAAGACTTATATGTTGCTCTAGTGATCTGTAAAATGTGAAAATTAGCGATAGTGTTATGGATACTTGTAGTTACGATCTGTAAGTGGTCAATAACTCCAATCTAAACCCAATCTATAGTCGCTTATACACGTGACACTATTTTCATCATGTTTCCACAATTCACACACCGATTGCAATTTCAACATGTTTACAAAGGGTATGTTTACAACGAGGTATTACCTTCTGTACGCACAGAATTATATTTACGTGTTAGACTAACCCGCTACACACATGTGCCAAAGAAGTTGCCGATGAGCAAAGGCGAACAGTATCTGCATAAATGCGAAATCTCTTGCCCCGGCAACAGGTCAGTGACAGTTATTCCAGGTCACAAAACGCGGCCCGTTAATTTGAAGCGCTGACCTACTGCTGAGTCCCTTCAGCGTGTATCCGACTGGGCTAGCGGCGCCGGGCCGCTCAGGAAACGTGGCGCCGTGTGGTTTGGTAGGAGTTGGCCGACGTGTCAGAGGAAAATAGCGCCTCCATCTTGATGGTCGAAAAATAAGTCAAGGAATCAATCAGCAAGAAGCTTCTGCTTTCACCATGAAGAAAGAGGCAGTAATTTTCTCTGAAACGTTAGCTAACGTATCTGATGCCGTCAGTAGGCAATCTGACAAAAGGATATTCTGTGTGCTGGAAGAGATTTCCAGTGTAGCAATTTGGGATCCCTCGGTATGTTGGAAATGTAGTCCAGCAAAGCCGTGTCATAGCTCAGGCGGTTAGTCGCCGGCACTGGGGCAGCATCTTTCCCAGTACTTCGGTTTCCCCTGCCAATTCTCATTTCACCGACAGTTCCACCCTCACCATCCCAGGCCGACGTACCATGTGGACTCAGTCTCACCCCACCACAAAGAAACTAAAAAAATAAATAAACTAGTCCAGTAACTTTGGAATGATGACGTCACTGGCTTGTGAGCGTGCACCTGAAAGCTGAAGCAGACAAGAGCACAGCTACTGCTACAAAACCCACATATCCAGCACAGCGCACTGCTCTTGCATTCTCTTCTTTTCTGTTCCTTTATTCTTTCCATCCTTTTGTTGTCTTGTTGTCGCTGTTGCCTTGCTCTCCCGTTTCTAACAATGTTTCCCTCCCTCCTATTTTAATTGTTCTGCACGTTTATCAATCCGACACTCATTATATGATTTGCTCTTTCATTGTTTTGCTTTTGTCTTTTATTCCATTTCCGATTTCATCTTCAATCCGCATGCGTCCTGCACATATCCTTCTGGGTATCCTTACGCAATAACGTAAAGGTCCGGCCCTCAGCCGTTGTCATAGAAACGAAATGTAGAGCGTTAAAAAGTTGCGGAACATAGGTTACGTAGTACGTAACGAAAGAGCGAGCAGTAATTTGCTTCAGTATATCGTGTGTATTTGGTGTTGATGTGTGGAACGTAGTGTACGTCATAAAGTTTTGACAGTTTACGATTTACTCTTTGTGTGTATCATTCGTGGGAGACGACGTTACGACGTTAAACGTCGGCCTAGGCGTATCATTGGATAACATGTAGGACTGGAGAAAACACGGGAAAGAGCAGGGAAGTACGAAATCTTGTATAACAAATGATGGGACCTCCCGTTGAACTTTCAGAGGGAGTTAAACTGGTTTTAATTGTTTTATTTTCTTCCTCCAGTTCGCTGTAGCATCCTTCTTACCATCCTCCCGCTCATTTTTATTAATTTGTTTTAGTTTTCCTTCCATTTCTTCGCCGTCGGGATAGCTCAGGATACGAACTGGACGGCTCGGGTTCGATTCCAGGCAGTACACAATTTGTCTCTTCTCCACAGCGTCCAGAACCACTCTGGGACTCACCAAGTCTCATATTTATTGGATACTGGAGGTGATATCCCCGGGATTAATATGACAGGTGCGTGAAGGTGAGGTCAAAATTGTGGAGCTATACCTCCACTCCTCCATATATCTTCGTAACTAATTAATGACAGGGACGTCTCTACGTTCTTTCTTACCGTGTTTTCACTTGTTCTTGTTTTCGCTGGTCCCTCAAAGGACAGAGGACCTGTGTCTGAATCACATTCTTTGGCAGCATGTGAAGACTCGAGAAACTTCAGCCTGCCCTTCTTCAAGTGCTGTAGCATATCCTTCGGTCGTGGCCATGCCTTGAACTCACCTGTGTGCGTTGTGCCAGCTGCCAACTGTTAGCCTTCTCTTGCTGTTTGTTCATGACTGCATTTCTCAGACAAAGGAGTGAGATATTTACAAACAGTGTACGTGTTTATGCCGGTTCCTAGCCAGGAGGAACTGACCAAACCACGAATACTGGATCACAACAGCCGGACCAAGGATGTCCTATCATCTTTGCCGTTAGAGGACGACACAATAAATATAGGCAAGGAGGAGTTCACCGGGTCGCCGCTCGAGCGCGCACGCGCCGAAGGATCGGGTTTCGATGTTCATTCTCCTTCAGTTGACAAGTATCTTCTGGTCCTTGGAGCAGATTTAGCAGCTTCGAGTAACCGGAAACGTTATGAAAGGAAACAGCGTTACCCTTATTTAAGGTACGATCTGGAAGTGTGTTTGGAGGGACTTGGGAAAACCATGAACAACCCGGATAATTAGTATTCCGGCCAAAGGTTAGAAAGAGTCGCCTCCTAAGTACGAGTAATAAACGTTACTTCACCGCAAAATGGCAAAAGATAACTTGACCCGCAGTGAATGAATCAGTCACTGAACATACGTGTATTGTAATTGTAAGAGCGAATGTTCAATAAATTCTCTATATCAAATAAGGCGTGAAGTTATTTGTCGCGTGACATACCCAACACGCGACAAATATCATCAGATAGTACGCATAAAGAGGAATTTTATAATCCACACAATTGTCGTGCTATAATTGAGTCATACCCTGTAGAAAACCTGGAGACGAAACAAGCAGAAGGATTAGTTCGATTGAAAAATCCAGTGACCTCATCGGGAATCGAACCCGCGACCTTCCGGCTTGTAGCATATTGCCTCAATCAACTACGCTACCGCATGTCCCCTATGAAGTCTGAATGATCCGAGTCTATTCTGAGGAAGGACCCGTGAAGATGTGTACTATTTTCTTAACTACTGCTACTGTTAGGTTGAAGAGGGGAAGCCCCAGTACGGGCTGTAGCTGGAAGAAACCGATTGGCCTTCACAGGACATGTGACAAATTGTGAGGTGAGTTTCACGCCTCGGGACTGATAAACTCTGTTCGCTTCGCCAGATCTACCGTCCGCTAGCGGCATTTGTCTGGTTCCCTCTTTGTTTGCGCTGGAGTACACTGGCTCTCTGGAGGGACTTCCCAGGAGACACACGCCACCTGCAACACACTGCTGACAACGGTTTACCTCCACACCACAATACGCCTCAATGAGCAATTACGTGGTTTATACTCGTGGTGAGCGAGTTCATACTTTCTCCAGCGTACAGAATCTGATTAAAGCGATGCATTCGAGACTGGAAAGCAGGTTACCGCAGTGTTTGATCATTTTCATGAGTTTAACAATGCCCTTAATGCTGAATTTGGTTCACCGCGTAGAATGAAGTTCCGAACTCGAAGCAGCCTGAAATGGAGGCACTTTCCTAGTATTCAAGTGGACTCGCGGTTGCGTAATTGTTTGGGGCACTTAACTACAAGCCGGAAGGTCGCGGATTCCATTTCCGATGAGGTCATTGAATGTTTTGGATATACCTAATCCTTCCAGCCGCAATATGGCCCTGGGGTCGACTCATCCTCCAACAGAAATTAGTTTCAGGGATCTTCCTGGGGGCAATGGGCGGCCGGCCGGCGCGTAAAGCTGACCTCACCGCCAACTGTGAGCCGATTGTCTAGAAAATGTTGGAGCCTCGACGTCTCAGAACCGTATGGGTCTCCACGCCGTTACAGGGATAGCTTTTTATCTTAGTATTTTAAGCCCATGTAAGCAGTTGCTGTGTCGGTATTTGAAACCAGGACATGCTGAATGCAGAGACAGATGTGGGCTCAGTGGTGGAGTGGCTCACCCATGATCGGGATATTCAAGTATCCATCCTGGTCACAGAAAGTCTTTGTTCAGACTGTACCGAAGCTATACTTGCATTTTAAAATCCTTGCAAATTCGTGAATTACAACGTTAGATAAACCCATCTGTTAATACGCCAGAGCTTAGAACCGGTTCTGTAACCTTGCACTAATGGCTGTCGTGACAAGCTTGAGGGCTACCTTAACACACTGCTTCGCTGAGAGATCACAGGACTCCGTACGTCACCACGTCATGTGGAACACGGCGTCACTGCATTCACCAGGAACGCTCCTGCGAATTCTGTGATTGGCCGTCACGGGCACGTGGCCATGGCCGGTACCACTGCCTTGACATCCGCCCTACCCTCCAAACGCCCAACAGTTTATTTGGTCAGAAATTTTAACACATTTAGGTCTGAAATTCGTGTGAGTGGTATTTATCCGGCTACTGTTCCTTCATTTCGAAGACGAACTGGCTAATTATGTTTATCCGAATAAACAGAAAATTATTCGGATAAACACCGTTAACCAGCTGGTCTTTGCAATACAGGCGTCATGTATTGTCTGTGAAGTAGCAGCTGAATAAATATAATTTTCACGAGGGCGTGTAGCACGAATGGGGGAGAAGAAGGAATGCTTGTATAATATTGGTAAGAAAGCCAGAAGGAAAGAGTCCATTAGGAAGACCAAGACGTAGATGGGTGGATAACATTAAAATGGATCTTCGAGAGACAGTATCGGGTGGTATGGACTGGATTTATCTGGCTGAGGATACGGACAAGTGGAGAGCTCTTGTGAACACGGTAATGAACCTTCGGGTTCCGTCAAATGTTGTGGAAATTCTTGAATAGCTGCACAACTGGCAGATTCTGAAGAAGCGCTCAGCTCCATGAAGTTAGTTGGTTAGTTAGTAAGTTAGATAGTTACATGTATGTGTTGATACTCCTAAATACACCGTGCGTGCATGAAGCAAAATTTATTTACTCGTATGTTAAAGCAGTTGGAACGCATGGTTGGGATTGTTTTCTATAGGGGCTCTATTGAGAAATAGGAAATTATTTTATTGATCTTAATGGAAGTTGATTAATCCAGAACTCCTTAATATTTTCCTGTAATATAAACATTAAGGCGACCGCCTCTGTCTAGTGGTCAGCGTTACTGGCTACAGATCCATAGGTCCGGGTTCGATTCCCGGCAGTATCAGATTTTTTCGGAGAAGTAGTGGGTCTGGAACGGGGTCCCCTCAGCCTCATGTGATAATTGAGGAGCTATTTCAAAGAAATAGCGGCTCCGGTCTAGAAAACCGAAATTAACGGCCGTGGGGATTCGTTGCGCTGACCATGCGACACTCTCTATCCGCAAAAGTTGGCACTAACTTCGCCGACAAGCAGCGGTCGCTCGGTCGGTATAGCTCGCTTGCGGACTAAATTCACGGAGTTATAAGCATTAATGTATCTAACAGTATCTTTATACCAAATACGATCGAGTATGCATTTCTTGTTTCCTCCATATGCCCTGAGTGATTGGCTTGGCTTAGGTTGCGTGCTACATTTCATTCCCATCTCGTGATCAAAAAGNTACGTGTGTAAGTATTAAGGTATCTAACAGTATCTTTATTCCAAATACGATCGAGTATGCATTTTTTATTTCCTCCATATGCCCTGAGTCATTGGCCTGGCTTAGGTTGCGTGCTACATTTCATTCCCATCTCGTGACCGAAAAATTATCAGACATGAGCTGTTGTTTATTCAAATCGTTCTTTAGCTGAATATTACTATCTTAGAGGAAGTACCTCCGTCTTCAGGGCAGAAAAAATCTTAAGACGTTGTTACTCGTCTACCAATATACACGGCGTCACAGTAATATTCAGAGTCTGGCCGAGCTTACGCTGGTCTTGGAGAGCGTAACGTAGAAGCTGACGGTTGGATCCCTGCCAGAAACTCTGCGGTTTGCGCATACAG